>NW_008796210.1:343849-346753 GCF_000699145.1 Aptenodytes forsteri
ATTCCAGTAAAGCAGTTATACTGAAAGCTATTA
The DNA here is from genome assembly GCF_000699145.1 of Aptenodytes forsteri. NCBI lineage: Eukaryota > Metazoa > Chordata > Aves > Sphenisciformes > Spheniscidae > Aptenodytes > Aptenodytes forsteri. Next base: position 343,883 of record NW_008796210.1, read on the forward strand.
TCACAAGCCTGATTAACTTATACTACTTTGTTTGAACAATAGGATCTGGAGAGAGAAAAAATACATTTTCCCTCAGTCTTAATCCATGAAAAAGTTATTAGACATTTATTTCTCAATTGGCATAGTAAAAACCAATACATGTTTTGCAAAGGCATGTGCAATTTGCTTTAAGAATTTGTACTTGTGTGATCTTCAAGTACTATGAGTTGTTTGGCAATTATTTGTTTCTAAGGTTTTATAGATTCTCCTTTCTTGTCCATGATTTTACATTGCTATAACTTTTGCTGACTCACTGAAGTGATTCCTGATTTTCAACAATGGATGGTTAAAGGAAAATTAAGATGCCACTCTATTCATCAGCTGGGTTTGACTTTAATAGAAAGACAAATGATGCATGCATAATAATGACTCCAACTTAGATCAGTATCCAGCTGTGTAGGTGGCCAGCCTAGGCACATGTCAGGCTTTAGCATAACACGTTGCAGCCTTCTTGCAAATGATAGGCCTGGGTCCCTACACCTTTATGCAGCCTTTTGCTGCTGTTCTTGTTGGTGTATGTATTTGGAGAGGGCTGTAGTTTGCATACAGATCATCTGCTGCCTGACTCCATCCTCACATTGAAGCCTTCAGGATATGGGCATTTGGTTGTCAATCCTTTGCAGCAAGAAATAGCTTTCCTTGAACATCAGTAGAGCAATTAGTAAGGTAAACTAAACAAGTAAGCAACTTAGGGGCACAGAAGTTGCATGGGAGTATAGGGCAGACTGAGTGAAATAAAAGGCCTTTCCTTATACATCCTTTCCCTATATAAATACCCTTAGGGTTGTTCTGAGAATTTTGGGGGTTTTGCACTTCTTTCCTAGTTTCTTCTAGGAAGTTCAACAGTGCCATGAGACCACCTACTATATCACATCCATAACCCATTTGATATCATGAATCATTGAATCACATAATATAATGTAATAATAAGCAGGTTGGACTGCAGCATTTATTAGCTGATGTTCTCTTAAATAAGTTCATGCTGAAACAGAATCCTTCAGCCATTTTTTTCCACTTACCCTGCTGTTCAGGGGCAAACTAGGAAAACGAAGGAAAAAATCAGGGCTGAGACAGGCACCGCTACATGTCTGAAACCTGCTCGGCCATATGAAGAGATATTAAAAGAATACAGATATCGGAGCACATTTTGCTAAAGAAGACAGCCTTAATTTTAGCTGGCTGGCAGATGGGGTTTCTCATTAGCCTGTCTTTTCATCTTATTTCATGCAATTAAGTAGGCTCGGGAGGGACTCTACAGGACTGGCCATCTTCCAAAGGCTTGCACAGCCCAGGCTGCACGGCTTCCCACTCCAGAGCCGATCGTCCTTTCGTGTGGAGTTGTTTTTCTTGACATAAGGAGCTGAATGAAGGGCTTTTCTGTGTGGATCAGTTTTGCAGGACTGCAGCGCTGGTCTGCTGCATGGACCGGCCAGCCCGCTCTGCGATGGCAGACTGGACTCTGCACTGTCCCCCGGACAGGAGCGACAGCAGCATGATGTGTTAAATAGACAGCGTGCGTGGCAGGGCTGGCGGTGGAGGTCTGAGAGGAACTGAATGTGTTATGCCCTTTTTCAGCTCTTTCTGGAGCATCAGAGTCCCTGCCAAGATGAGAGGAGATCTCCGTCAAGTGCTTCCCAGGAGGGGCAGGAACAGCATGATCCAATAGAAAAAACCTCAGCAGATCCATATTTTGTCTACATACCTGCAGTTTATAAATGACGGCAGGTCGGCAGTGCTCCCTGGGTACCAGCATCCCTCCCTGCCCCTTTATCTGCCTCGGTCCCGCGCCCCCCTTGGCATCTCCTCCCTCTCCTGCATGCAAGTTATCGCAGAAACATCAGCTCTCCATCAGGCAAAGCCATAGTGTCATTCTCTCATGTAGGGGCCAGTCCTGAAAGCTCTTATCTATGGGAGTAATTTCAGTGTTCAAAGAGACTATTGGTATGAATAAAACCTGCTCCTCAGGATTTATAGGACAAGCCCCATATTTTGCAGTCCATTGATTCAGTATTATTCCTTTGTTCCCATAGAAACGTGGGGGGTTTAAGGAGTAGTTTGAAGCTAAGACAATGAAAATAAAACAAAACAAAACCTTATCAAACCTTTTATATACATGCATTGGGGAAAGAAAATAAAATCCTTGACTCCTTTCTGCATCCTGTAAAGCAGATCCATTTTTGTCTACATACCTGCAGTTTATAAATGACGGCAGGTCGGCAGTGCTCCCTGGGTACCAGCATCCCTCCCTGCCCCTTTATCTGCCTCGGTCCCGCGCCCCCCTTGGCATCTCCTCCCTCTCCTGCATGCAAGTATCGCAGAAACATCAGCTCTCCATCAGGCAAAGCCATAGTGTCATTCTCTCATGTAGGGGCCAGTCCTGAAAGCTCTTATCTATGGGAGTAATTTCAGTGTTCAAAGAGACTATTGGTATGAATAAAACCTGCTCCTCAGGATTTATAGGACAAACCCCATATTTTGCAGTCCATTGATTCAGTATTATTCCTTTGTTCCCATAGAAACGTGGGGGGTTTAAGGAGTAGTTTGAAGCTAAGACAATGAAAATAAAACAAAACAAAACCTTATCAAACCTTTTATATACATGCATTGGGGAAAGAAAATAAAATCCTTGACTCCTTTCTGCATCCTGTAAAGCAGAGTAATTTAGTTGGGGGGAAAAAAAAACCAAACCTCTCATAGATGTGATCCTTTTGAATTGTTTGCTTTTTTCCTGAGGCAATTTCAGCAAAATGCTTAGCAACACATACAGAAGGAAGCTGCTAAATCTTTGTATTAATTCTAAAACCCTCAATTTCTTATTAAGTCACAAGAGAT
>NW_008796211.1:0-13558 GCF_000699145.1 Aptenodytes forsteri
AAGCAAGCATCCAAAAGAATATGATGAAGCATGGGAATACTTCCTCATGCCAGTAATTTTTGCTGTATCTTTAAAAACTGATTATTTGTGTCATGGGGCAATTACGCTTATGTACAAATGGTTTTGATGTCTTCGCTTTAGCCCAAGGAATCTGGCTTTTGTTATTTTCTCATTTTTCTGCATCTTGCCTTCTTCAACAAAAGCTTCCTCCTTTTTCATGCTGTGCCTGATCTCATTTTCTATTCTTTTGTTTATTTTTTAAGTCATTCAAACTTCATTTCCAGAAGCAGAAAGCCAGTGGAATGAATATTATCGATGTTATGCTGAGACACCAAAGCTAGTCTATAAAGATAAGACTGATGTTGAAAATATTTAAACCATAAATAACAGCTTTAAAAATGTGTAAAGCAAAAATGGAGCATCATTCCAATAAATTAGCAAAAAGGACCCATTACAGTTATAAAATTGCAAAGCACAATTTGTTTAACACAAAATCAGTAAAACCAGCTGGAGATGTTATTTACAAGCTCCTTAAGTGTCCAACATCTTTCTTTGAAATCTAGTTTTGCTGAAGCTAAACCTACATGAAAAAAAGGTAAAAAGAAGGGTAATAATTATTTGTTATCTCTTTCCTCTGTCCTTGCTGTTAATTGAATTTCCTCCAGCTAAGGAAAACAGTCTGGAAATACCAATTCAGTCACACTTAATTTTGTTGAGAACTGTGAAATGTAAATGCAAAACAAACATTAAAAAAATCAAGCTACAAAGAAGGATTTGAGCATTTCAGGATAGTTGGTGATAATATCTTCTCTGTTGCCTTTAACATTAATTTCCTCTCCATTATAAGAATTTTATTTGTATTAGCTCTCACACCTTGACAGTCCTTTGCCTCTCCCTCCCTCCTGATATAAAAGCTGAGATCCACAACATAATTAAAATAGATTAAAATGACCAATAAATAATTTCTTCAAACAAAGTTTGACCATTTTGTACCTGGCTGGGCAATATTCAGAACCATGAATATTTTTTTTTCCCCAACACGTCTATTTCTGTACATTCCTCACTTAGTCAATCTGATCCATTTCCTAGTCTTACAGAAACTCTTATCTTTTTTAAACCTTGATTAATCCCCAAACAACTAACACTGAGAGCACCTGTTAATTCCAGGTCAAAAATACTACAATCGTAAATCCATGGTATTCTGATCTCAAATGAAACTAGAGAAGGACAAGCATGTAGACGTGTAACAAAAATCATTAAGGTATCTAAGTAATACACATTCATAATTTTATAGTAATGCTATGGAATACTTTTACAATTAATTTATTCCGTCCTGTCACTGGGCACCACTGAAAAGAGCCTGACACCATCCTCTTTGCACCCTCCCCTCAGGTATTTGCACACATTCATGAGTTTCCCCTTGAGCCTTCTCATCTCCAGGCTAAGCAATCCCAGCTCTCAGCCCTTCCTCATAGGAGAGATGCTCCAGTCCATTCATCATCATCATCATCACCATCATGGACCTCTGTTGGACTCTCTGCAGCATGTCCACATCTCTCTTGTACTGAGGATATGTATACACGTATCATTTTGGCATTGGGGGAAGTCTCACATTATTTCAAGCTGACTTCAAAAATATACTTTTATTTCCTTACCCCGCCCCCCATGATTTTGCACAAAGTGACAAATTTTTAAAACACCCATTTTCAGAAATACTTATAACCTATGAATGACTTACCAGATTTACTTCAAAACTTCTAAAAATAATTCAGTAGTCAAGGAAGAAAGGATTTGGATAAATTATTCTGTATAACTCACACATAATGTGAATAAATCTATACTAAATCACAAAATTCAACTCAACATTATTTACAGTGCTGCTCTCTCTGCTTGTTCAGAGTGATTAAAGAAAACAACAACTGATGTCCATCCAGATGGCAAAATGCATATCATGCTGACTGAGGCACTGATCTTGCTTTGTACATAAAAGAGCATCCACACATATTGAGCTTCCCAGCACTGAGTTTTGAGAAAGAATCACCTTCCACAACTAGGCAGGCTCTCAGGTTGGTCTTCCTTATTTTGGCAACCATGCTAAAGATGCAGACTTACTCGGTCTTACAGATTTAGGCTGAATACAACCTTAAATACTGCAGTTGATTGCATATTCCCTGAGCAAAACTCCATGACTGCATGGCAGTAAGCTACACTTGGTGAATCTTTTCAGAAAGTTTTTGCAAATGAAGCTACTACACATTCCCTATTTCTTCTCTCTGTACATCTGGGATTCTAGGTAAACAGTCCGGTAAGCAGCATGTTCTTCTCATCATCCCAGAAGAGCGAGAACACTGCTTCCTGCCCCAAAGCTGTCTGCTCTTTCAGCACACCATGGCAGAAATGACCTTCTGATCTCAAGGCTACTCGTGCCAGTTTCAAAAAGGAGGCTCCTGCAGATGGTTGAAGCAAGTGAGTATCAGGCAACTGGTGTAATTGGACTAAGTTGTTGATATGACTGGGAAATTTTGCAGTTGCATGGGTCAGTCAAGCATGAGCTGAAGACACTCATGTTTAGACCAGAAGCAGTCATGAACATGGTTTACAGCCAGCCTGCCACTCAGTTGTCTCTCCACCACTTGAAAAGTTAATAGTAAGATTCCCTCTTTCATCCCACAATGTAAATGTGCTTTTGGGACACTTATTCTGTATCATTTGCAAACAACTGCAAGAAAAGGTCTAGACACAGTAGTGGTATATATATAGGTATCAAAATGAGAAGGAGAAGAACAGTCTGATTAAATTGTACAAAAGCCACTTCAAAATCGCAGTGTGGCACATGCAGCATAAATTTAGGAGTTCTTTGTGGTTATGGTGGTGCATGCTCATGAGGCAACATTCAAAACAGCTTACATGCAAGATTGTTTGCAAGCAGAGCAGCTGAAGAATACAAATGGAAACAGTTTTCCATTCTTTCTTAGAAAAAGTAACCTGAATTTTCAAGTGAAATTGAAGAAGTGTCCAATTGCTACCATGTTATTATCAATTACATTTCAGTGGACACGTACTATCACCTAGTTGTGAAAGCATAATTCTGAAGAATATCATCAAGTTCAGAATCTTTACTTGGATGTATATTAAGAGAATTTGTACACATTTATCGGTATATTCCTATTAAAAAGGCATTATTTGTAACAAAAACATCCAGGTTATTTTCTAACATGGTGTGGAATAGTTGCTTTGCAGCACAGAGCATGCTTTTTGAACACCTGAAGAGAAGAATGGCTAAAGTATACGACTAAATTATTCCCATGGCTACAGTCAGAGGCTGAGAGAAATTTTATCACTTTCATGCTTACAGTTGCATAATTACAGCTACATATTACATGCTTTATCTTGTATGCCTGGTTGGCTTAATCCACACTGACGTCTTTCACTTGTTTCCTCCCTTGGAATCAAGGTGAACTAGTTTACTTCTTTTTATACTTTTAATTCTCTACCTGAGCTTAAAATGATCAAAGAACATTTTGGATGTGTGTGGGGAAACCACATGATGTTCTGGTGGGTTTTTTTTTTGAACTACCCAATTTCAGCAAAGACTATGACCCTGAGAGAGAATTTAACTTGTATAGATTTATACTGAGTACTGAGAACACAGCTCTTCTGTATCTTCTAAAGATACCAATTCATTTAATTATAAACTGCCAGCTTATAAACCACTGTCAAGAAAGTATTTTCCCCACTGAACTTCAAACAGTTTATATATGGCATTATGCCATTTATATATGGCATTATGTAAAAGCACATCATCTTGAGAGAACAATTTTTATTCTAGTACAGAATATTTACCAGAGACTTGATAAAAAATTACAAAACACAGACTAATAGTGCTTTTCTTCCTGCTGGTTATAAAAAATTATTATTAATTCAAATCTTACAGTGGTCAGTACAGGATCCCTAAATGAAATGAAAAACAAAGTAATATTTACCAAGTACAGTAAGTTGTACCTATATATGTATATACACAAAAACTTAACAAGAGAATAAACATCAGTGGGAGGGAAGAGCACACACAAATTCTTTCACTTAAACCCTCAAAGGGACCTTCTAGCCAACTGTCAGTGATAAATAAATCCTGCCTCACTAATCAATAGATCTTTTCTCACTGATTTCACAACAAGTTTTCACCTCTGAACTGAAATACTGTGAACTCCTTCTCATGTGTTATCTCTCTGCCTCCCCTTTAAAAGAAAAAAACCCTACATATATGATACCTGCTGAAATGGCTGCAGATTAGATGTCCTAAGGAACAGACGGAAATACCATTAAAAACTAAATCAGATTTATGAGTATGTTTTTCACAAAAAAGTTCCCGTTACTTAAAAGACTAATCTTTCTATTTTACCATACATAAACCTATGAGACAGGCTTCTTTGGTTCCAGGATTAATTGGTTATTCGGATGTGCACGCAGCAACCTCCCAACACCCTCAGAAACAAGAGAATGAAAGTATCCCGTTTCTTTCAAACTGATCTGTATTCAGAAATAAAGAAAAGGAAATAATACACAATAATTTATTTTTATGAATGTCAGGAATGACAGTGCACTTTAATTTTGTCTCCAGCTCAAATTATATCTGAGCCAAATATTTCATTTTAAGAGTCCTGTTAAATCTTTTCAAAGGCCTTGTTTTATGTGTTCATGAAATAACTCACTTTTTTAGCTTTCAGGAACGGTAATTGCTGTAAATCTTGTAAATTAGCATAAGCAGTACCAGCAAGACACTATGTTAAAAATCATCTACATTGTTGTTGGAATATTTATTAGGTACTAAAATATTTAAAGGAAACCTACAACTACTACAATGCAAATTACATTTCACCTAAGAAAGCCTTTTTTATAGTACTTAGTATTATTGTTTTTTCGCTGTATAAGAAAGCATCTCATCCAACTCCTAATCTTGAGCGGAAAAATTTCTTTTCATTAGATGGCTGAATGAAATCATTATATTAACTGGATATTCCCTATTGTGTTTTATCAGTTTGCACAAGTAAATTGCACTGCTCATTGTAGTAATTGACATTTTCAACATTTGCACATACAATAGAAATGTTAGCACCATTTATAAGCTAGTTAGCTCTTGATGGATTAGTGACCTTCACAGGTCCTTCAGTATGGGTTTTTTTTCTGGCTGCTGCTGTAGCAGCTGGAGAGATTACCTCCCCCATTTTCTCATTATGATCACTTACTCTCTAGCGTCCCTTTTGTGTCAGCATCTCCTAACTTGTTCCAGTCCAACTGACTTAGCTGACACCTATTATTTAAATTTTTAACATTCACCTCACTCATTCCCCACCTCCCCCTCTGCCTCTCTTAAAAGTCCTTTGTATTCTCTGCTCCAGCTGATGGTCACAAGTGTCAAGGCTTTCTGCCTGTACTGCAGCATCAGCTCTGGCTCAGCACCATGGCAATGCAACAGCTTCTCAGGCTGAGGGAACACTGGGAATACGCAAACCGGGGCAGCTCTGAACATTAGCCATCCCATCACACTCGGTATCTGTTATAAACTCCTCCCCTAAGTAATTCAGCCTAACACAGGGGATTCTGACAGGCTTCTCTGTAGAAGAGACCATATACCAGTTCCTTCGTATATTAAAGGGCATTACTATATAAAGACCAACCTCACACGCTGTATTTTTCCTCCTCTATGAGACAGTGACTTGAGAGAAGAGCTGAACATATGGACCTGACCTCTTCTGTTTGTTTTCCAAATAAATATGTAGCCTATGAAAGGGAAGGAACTAACAGAATTTGGCTTGGTGCAAATAAAATCATTAACATAATATATATTAATCTGTGGCTCCTACCCTGTTCCTATTTGCAGCTGGTTTAGGAGCAAAACCCACAGGAAACAGTTCTGACTAAAGATAACTCATGTAACAACTGTTCATTTTCAGTATGGGTGAAGTTTCAAATTCCTCTCCCCAGAGACAGAGAATGAACTCCTCACATCTCTTCAGTGGTAAGAAGATAAGATATAAGCACTTTGCAGAGGGAAAACGGTCACCACATTGCCCATTTTATGTGGGAGGAAGGAAGAAAATTCATGTTTTTTTTTAACAGACAACATACGCTCTGTATTTGTTTCTGATTATCCAAGTCAAATATTAAGACAAAAATGGAAATATTGGAAGGCTTTGAAAATTCCTTCTGAATTTCTCTTCCATCTTAACATTAAGTCATTGGCATGCGAACTTTCAAATAAACATGCACTGCCTCTCTCATTTATTAGCCATTCATATCTACCTACAGTGAGTGCAGGTCAGGTTTTTGTATCTGCTGTCCTTGGATAAAACTGTCAAAGTAAGATACAAGGCAAGAGACAGGCTTCTCATCTTACAAGCTCTAGAATCTCTCTGAGTTTGCTATCAAGTATTCTATGAATTTTCACAGATCAATGTTTTACACTATTTTTCCTCCTATTCTGTATTAGTGTTCTCTATTTTTATCTTTCTTCAAACAATTATTTTATTGAATTGAGGCCCAGAGTAACTTTTTTTTTCCAACTTTTAATTTACATCTTTTCTAGACATTAGATTTCCTGCACATTTATCCAACATCCACAGGAACAGGAGGAAAATACACTGTCTTACTTTTAGAACTCTTCCTGCTACCTAGGAGGTCTCACTTTTCTGGAGAAGTGGACAACATTCTGTCCCTGTTTTTAAAAAGAAAAAATAATGTATATGTAGTTTAGCCCCAAAACTGCAATTTTACAGTTATTTACTTTAACCTTCCAGGCTTACATTTGAGTCTCTTACCTGTTGTATAAGATGTTTCTCTTTAAACTATTTGCACCATCCTTAAAGTTTTGGTGTTTGATTTTAAAAAAAACAAACCCAAACAAAAAACAAAACCAAAAAACCAAACCCTAGGAGTCTTAATGTTGCAAGATACTTAGTGCTACTTCACAGGGACGTACAGCTCTCAAAATGCTTTGCCATAAGCTGCTACTCTCAGTGTAGCTCTGACGTTATAACCTCAAGGATCTTTCTAATGCATCTCTGTAGGCACTATAGGTCCTGGTGGAAGTCTTTTTTCTTCTGGTTGACATGGCTGTAAAGCAAAGACATTTTTACAAACCTTAAAAATAAGTAATCTTGAATTGAAATGAAACTAAGCCAAACTAAACAACTTCCTGTCATGTAACATTCATTTTTTGTTTCTTCCCTAGAAAGGTAAAGAGAGGGCACAAAGTCCTTATTTTGAGATACTCTGGTATATACTATCTAAAATACTGATGCACAATTTCATTTCAAACTGTAAAAAAACCTTACCAGTAGGAAAGTATTAGTGAGATATTTCAAACATTTTCCCAGGAAATTTCTCCAGCTCCAGTTGCAGCAAAGGAATACTTTCTTACGAAGAAAGATTCTGGCAGGAAATATCCAAGTTGCTTTCCTGCCTGATTATGTTTTTTACAGTCACATCCAATCATACAGTGTATATACCGATTTATATACACACCCACCAGCAGACTTCATTTAATTTATCATTCCCTCACACATAAATATAAGGTGTTCTCCTCATACTGCCTGAGCTATCTGTTGGATTTATTCATAACATTCCCATGCCCCTAACCATTCCAGACAGACGTGGACAACCACCCTACCAGCACAAAACGGAGGCTGAAGCCAAGTGAGATAGGCTCAACACCAGCATCAGGGAAGCAGAAAACCAAACCATTCATTTTGCTACAGGGTAAGAGAAGAATGCACTCGGTAGCAGGGACACCTATGCAGCAACCAAGGGCTTGGAGCAAACTCACAGAAAGAGCAATAACGAACTTAAAACTGCAGTTACAGCCAAGCAGTACACCAAGCAGTGACCAGCTGGTAAAGCTTCCTCACATACTGCAAGTTAGGAGAAAAAGTTTACAGATTACTCCTCATCTGGTTAGGCTTACTCCGATGTATTAGTCTCTAAATAAAAGGATGGTCAGTTCCAGAGCTAAAACTGAGAGTCTCAGACATTGTCACCTAACTACCAAGGAGAATCTACAGAGTCCTGGACTGACTGACAAGTCGAATTTCAGAACAATTCTGGTCCTACTGAAATCAATGCAAAATTGTTATTTTGAATGTTTTTGGTATTTTTAAGTTTTAGATTATTTCTGTGAGCTCTGACTCTCTATACAGCATCGCATAAAGACTCCACAATTCCCAGTACTCATCACATTTTACTCTAGCACAAAGTTCTGAGAGAATAAGACTATAAAAACAAAATATTCTGTGTTAAGAAAAAAAGCTATTTATTTGTTACGTATTGCTTCATTCATTTTGTGTGCCGCTATAGTGACAACCCGAGTGCTACACAGCAGAACTCGTGGTAACTACAGTCTCGTGTCAACCACTGCCATGCATGGCCTTCCTCATAAAGTACCCGCACCTTTGGAAATCCTGATGGTAAGGTGCATACGCTAAATAACCAGGACGTAGCTTTGCTATCAGAGTAACATGATCTTCAAAAGAATGTTACCAGACCCCTTGCACCATACCATATAGCACGTATAGGTTCTCAGTTCGTTTACATGCACACAAAGGATTGACTTTTCCTCCTCCTCTAGAATGAGAGCCGGTGACTAGAAACAAGAACAATTCATTATCTTCTGATATACTATCATTTAAGTCTCCTCAATTAAATTAAGGTTATAAAATGTCTGTAGGCAAACAGAAATCTATCCAGAAACCATGACATATTGCTTTGAAAAACTGTCATGGGATTTTTTTTTTTTTTTAATTTATTTATTTACAATTTATCTGAAAAAGCAAATCATTAGAATACATTACTGAGGGCAGTTTTTACTCAGTGGAAGGAATAATACATAGTAGGAATGACACAGAAAGGCACTAAACATCAGCAGAACACTCTGCACCTGTGTTTTCTGTAGCAGCCTTGTGGCCAAGTCCCGAATAATCTCTGCACTACTCAGTCTCAGACTTGACAAGACTCACTCCAAAGATCATATAGCTAGAGGCACAAGACTAAGAAAAACAGTAAGCTCATTTGCCTTGTTGAGGAAACAGTATAAATTCATATAGACAGCAGTCGCTGCTGACCCCTTTAAATCTAAATCACAGAATGAATTCAGATCCAGACTTTGTCTTATGAACTCACCTTTCCTTGCTTGCCACAAATTCAAGGATAAACTGAAAACTGTCCCATATTTGTGCTTTATGTGGAATGAAGATGCCTCTCAAGGAAAGCCCCCTAAGGCTGAGGCCACTATGGGACTCCTGTGCAAGGGGCTTCAAATTTCCTTCAAAGTACAGGGCTACATAATCTTCTTCAGTGATCAGCTGACTTGAACCCAGGCCTAGTTCTGAGAGAACAGTTGTGTAATCTTGGCTCAAACTTCTGAAAAAAAATGCTAAATTGTCAGAAAATGCTATGAGAAAGTCCATAAATTAAAGCCATGAAAAATGAGGAAGGTAGAATTGCAGAGAATGGTAGGATTGTTAAGAACAGTAGCAGACCAAGATTTCAAGAGGACAAACACTTGCACAAAAATATTCTGTCAAAAAAAATTAAGAACTACAAACTATCATAAGTATACATTATCATCATCACATGTATCACCAACACAAGTATGTCTCCGCACAACATCCAGGACATCGGCTTACTGTTTAAATGCTTTACTGAAAGAAGAGAGTGACAGATGTGAAAACATATTTATGCTCTCAACAAATATATTAGTCTCAGTAGGAGGCGAAAGAATAAACACCACACAAAGTACAGCAAATAAAAACTGAAAGTGTTTATTATATTGTCACTTCTGATTCCAGGGGATTTAATAGATATTTCCTTATAACATTCATGTGCCCTTTGGAGACTATGATGACAGAATGACGTACTACTATCTTCCTTTTATTTAGACACCAAATCAGATGCATCAGATGCAAACATGGGCTCACTTGTAAGGCCAACCCCAGTCTGGGAAGCACTTCAGCATATATTTGAGTACCGTGCAGTACCATGCATTTGTACACCAAAGAGCCTTGCTGAATCCAAGCTTGAATGGTAGCACAGAACACAAGCTGACGCTGTTGATCTCATGGATGTGCACTATCCAATCCCCTATAATTTCTTTCACTAGTCCCTTTCTCATCTATCTTTTTTCCCAAGATCCTTCTTTGATGTATTTTTCTCCAGCCCTAGCCCTCTGCTTCCTTCCTGCTTTCTCCCCAAAATCAATGCCCCTGGATCAAGTACTCAAGAGAGGAAACTGAGTACTGCAGTTTAAGACACTCCTGGAAAACACCGAAAAATGAAATGGCCCCAGGGGGTCTGCCAAGACAGGACTAGAAAGAGACCGGATTTGGGGAAAAAGAATAAACACCAGAACATCTTTTGACTCTGGTCGTATGACTTGCAAGCAGTTTCCACACAAAAGAAATCCCCGAAATACAGAGTAGAGGCAAGAACTGGCATGAAGCTGTGGCACACACCCTCAATCTCAAGAGACAAGAAGTTTCTACATTCTCGTTCTACACGTGCAGTTCTCACACCAGACATGATCTAGGAGAAAGTGCTATTGGTGATAAAAATGGTTTGTATGAGATGTTAAATTGATGTATGACATTATGCACATAAGTAAAAAACAACTGTGGGAAAACTGAACTTCTTATAGAAACTTTGTATCTCTGCCTCATATCCCTACAAGCAGACATATCTGGCCTTGAACTCTCACCCACAGAATTGCAGCTTCAAGCACGGTTCCACCCATGCATCATATCTATCTGAAAAGCTTAACAGCAGTATTCACGCAAGATTCAGCAATAGCTACTCAGCCATGTGCTTGCCCTACCAAAGCAGAATCTAGCAAAACATCCACTGCAAAAATTCACGCCTCAGCTATTTAGGCCCTGCTCCCCATTCTGAAGAACCGTAAGACAAACAGTTTAGCTAGATTTAATTGTGTTATGTGCTACCAGACCAGTAGGAAACAGGTGAGTATAAAGGACCATCAATCTGCTCAGTTCTGTGTATTTTTGAGTAAGAATACAACATTATTAATCTTACATTCTGATAAAGATTGGGCATAAATAATCTTTGATTCAACCTGAGTACTTATAGGAAAATGAGGTTTTTCTGTTTCAAATTTCCAGTATTTCAGTCTGGTTATTTTCATAGACAAGAATCACTTGCTATACAGTAACATGACACCCTTGAGGTGGATTAAATATGTTGTATTCTTGCAAAGTTAGCCATTTTTACACTTGAATAGTCAAAGCAAAAATTGGCAGTATCACACAACTCTAGTCAGGAGTCAAGTTTCCAACTGTGAAATGAAATTCTGTGAAGCAATTGAGTCTGTGCAGTAGAAAAAAAATCCACTGCTATCCCCATGTTTAGTTTGTAGTGATTCCCTTATATAAAATGTATTGAATTGCTATTTACAAAATGAACTATTTTAAAGGAGGGAGCTGGGCCCCAGTGACAAGCTGCTGAAGCTATGAAATTCTTCAGAGAAGCTCTGCACACATCTCTTCAAGACACAGAATAAGACAAAGATGAGACATGAAAAAAAGATACCTTTTGAGCAATAGAAATTGTTCATGGTATTTGATAAATACGTCAAGAATTTGATAAAGTTTGCAGCCACAGAGGATTAAAAATGACTGTAAGTCCACCCAAGATGAATTCCAGAGTGTATTTCTTCAGACATTTGAGGGGATTTTTTTAATCTCAGGAACAAATATTAAGCTGATAAAAAAGATTTAAAAAAATGTTCAAGTAAAGCTCTGAATAAGGATTTTGGAGTTCCAGGTTCTACACAGACTTCATGCAAGGTATTGGATGCATCCTTAGTGCCTGATACTCCAATGTTAGTATTTCTATACGGTCATGAAAGCTCGGGCTTCAGTTTCTGCTTGCACCCAAATTCATACTTTGTCTGCGTGCTGGTTCACAAGCTTGACTGGGAGAACTGACTGGCTTCCAACTTGGGGAAGATTGGGAGGAGAGAGAGACCTGCTGGGTAGAACCATAACCCTGCTCCTACCCACAGGCAAGCCAGATTTGTCAAAGGAAACCAAAACACACTCTGTTTTGGTTTGGAAAAGACAAAAATCCTCATTGTCTTTTCCTGCTGGATTTGCACTCCGTCTCATTGTCAAGCTGCCCCATCTCTCCCAGATTTAGCATTCTGTTACCAAACCCACAGTCTCAGGAGCGCAAACAGTCTTTTCACTTCTGGAGAGCATTCCTGGCCCCTCTGTCAGGCGACTTGAGAGGAGCCAAATGGAGTGTACAGAGAGTCAACTTCAAGTATTCTGAGGTAAGGAGGGCAAATGTACATTTTCATAACACAAGCTGGCTATTTCAGCACCTTGTCCTGCAGCCCCCCACTACCAAAACCTTGCCACATAAACCTAATACAGCATGCAGTTCTCCCATTGTGCCTTAGAGTGAACAAAGCAAACATTGTCTTCTAGTAAAAAGACATCTTGTTTTAGAGGGAGGAAGAGAACATGCACAGCACATCCCAGAGTAGGAATCTGCACAGTATCAAAATCCAGCTTACCTACCAGGAAAATGTTTGAATACGTCACAGAAACAGATTCACTGCCAAAAGGTGTGGCAAATTACTAGCTTGACATTCCCATTAAGAAAAAAATCAGTTAGTTAGCTCTTGGATTGCATTTGCAGTTTTCAGCTTTGCACAAACTTTGTTGTGGAAACTTAGGAACCTATGGTTAGACAACAGTTCAAAACATTTTGAAAATGCCATTCTACTAAATAAATTTAGTGCGGCATTTTCTACTTATCTCACTGCAAAGAAAGTGTATCACTGAAATACTTCCTCCTACACGTCTTACTCATTTGACTGATAAGTCTGCAGACTTTCTAGCACAATGATCTTTTTAGTGCTTGTAATGAAGACGATGTGAATCATCTTCACTGTCACTTCATTTTAAGTTCATATTTAAAGTTAATGAGTCGGTACTGCCTGAATTACATAGCAAATTCATAAGCAAGTCCACGACTAAACTCATTGTCCCTTCAGCACACCTGACTGCTGACCAAACACAGCCAGTTCTTAAACAAAAAACTTCTGTGCTTTGGCAGATGTTAGCTCTTTGTTGACCTCATAAACAAAGGTGATAATGTTGATGCACAATGAATATAAACTAGAGGCCACCAGCATATCTCACATTCAACATTTTGAACGGTTAATATTTCATGATAATGATCATTGGTAGATGACACATTCAATTTAACCAGAATATTACAGAAACATTCTTGAAAAACTAAGTGGAAAGGAGAGATCAGTGAACAGATCAATGGAGGGACTGAAAGGCTCACTAGTAAATAAAACAGCTTCACCGAACCGGGATGTTACTAATGAACCCCCGCCTTGTCCCCCGGCCGCCGTCGGAGCTGTGTGCGCAGTGCGTGTGCTCCGGACACCCGGACACACCGCACCATTTATTACTAAAAATATTAAAAAAGCCAAAAAAAATCCAAAAATCCTAAAAAACCTTTTAAAAAAAAAAATCCT
>NW_008796211.1:13996-16438 GCF_000699145.1 Aptenodytes forsteri
GCCCCCGGGCCCCCGTGCCTCCCCGGCCCGCCGGGCCGCCGCGGCCTCCTCGCCTCGTCAGCGCCCCCGCCCTTGCCCCCCCGCGCCGGGAGACGGCGGCAGGATGAACCCCAGCGCCCCCAGCTACCCCATGGCCTCCCTCTACGTGGGGGACCTGCACCCCGACGTGACGGAGGCCATGCTCTACGAGAAGTTCAGCCCCGCCGGGCCCATCCTCTCCATCCGCGTCTGCAGGGACACGATCACCCGCCGGTCGCTCGGCTATGCCTACGTCGACTTCCAGCAGCCCGCTGACGCTGAACGAGCTTTGGATACCATGAACTTTGACGTCATTAAAGGCAAACCAGTGCGCATCATGTGGTCTCAGCGCGATCCGTATGTATGCAAAAGCGGTGTAGGAAACATCTTCATCAAAAACTTGGACAAATCAATTGATAACAAAGCTTTGTACGACACATTTTCTGCTTTTGGAAACATCCTGTCTTGTAAGGTGGTATGTGATGAAAATGGATCCAAGGGTTACGGATTTGTACATTTTGAGACACAAGAAGCTGCAGAAAGAGCTACTGAAAAAATGAATGGTATGCTGCTTAATGACCACAAAGTATTTGTTGGAAGCGTTAAATCCCGCAAGGAACGTGAGGCAGAGCTTGGAGCCAGAGCAAAGGAATTCACCAATGTTTACGTCAAGAATTTTGGAGAAGACATGGATGATGAGAGACTTAAGGAACTCTTTGGCAAGTTTGGTCCTGCCCTAAGTGTGAAAGTTATGACCAATGAGAGTGGAAAATCCAAAGGCTTTGGCTTCGTTAGTTTTGAAAGACATGAAGATGCCCAAAAAGCTGTAGATGAGATGAATGGGAGAGAGCTCAATGGGAAACAAATCTATGTTGGCCGGGCTCAGAAAAAGGTGGAAAGACAGACGGAGCTGAAGTGCAAGTTCGAACAAATGAAGCAGGACAGGATCACCAGATACCAGGGTGTAAACCTTTACGTGAAAAATCTTGATGATGGGATTGATGATGAGCGTCTCCGAAAAGAATTCTCCCCATTTGGTACAATCACTAGTGCAAAGGTCATGATGGAAGGTGGCCACAGCAAAGGATTTGGATTTGTATGCTTTTCGTCACCAGAAGAAGCCACCAAAGCTGTCACAGAAATGAATGGTAGAATTGTGGCTACTAAACCATTATATGTAGCTCTGGCCCAGCGTAAAGAGGAGCGCCAAGCTCATCTCACCAACCAGCATATGCAGAGAATGGCAAGTGTAAGAGCAGTACTTAATCCTGTAATCAACCCTTACCAACCAGCACCTCCTTCAGGTTACTTCATGGCAGCTATCCCACAGACTCAGAATCGTGCTGCATACTATCCTACTAACCAACTCGCTCAACTTGCTAGACCTAGTCCTCACTGGACTGCTCAGGGTGCCAGACCTCATCCATTCCAAAACATGCCTGGTGCTATCCACCTAGCAGCACCCAGACCACCATTTAGCACCATGAGACAAGCTTCTTCACAAGTTCCACGAGTCATGTCAACACAGCGTGTTGCTAATACATCAACACAAACAATGGGTCCACGTCCTGCAGCAGCTGCTACTGCAGCTACTCCTGCTGTAGGCACAGTACCACAATACAAATATGCTGCAGGTGTTCGTAATGCTCAGCAGCATCTTCATACACAACCGCAGGTTGCTACGCAGCAGCCTGCTGTCCATGTGCAAGGTCAGGAACCCTTGACTGCTTCCATGTTGGCTTCTGCCCCTCCACAAGAACAAAAGCAGATGTTAGGTGAACGTCTATTTCCTCTCATTCAAAGCATGCACCCTACTCTGGCGGGTGAGATCACTGGTACGTTGTTGGAGATTGACAACTCTGAACTCCTCCACATGCTCGAGTCTCCTGAGTCTCTTCGTTGGAAGGTTGATGAAGCTGTAGCCGTACTAGAGGCCCACCAAGCTAAAGAGGCTGCTCAAAAGGCAGTTAATAATCCCACTGGGGTTCCAAGTGTTTAATAAAAAGATCCGAGACTACAATCTAGAACTTCGCTTCACCGAAGAAAAAAAAAATCTAAACATGGAAAAACTATTAAATATTGAAAAAAGCATTGCAAAATATAAAATAAATAAATAAAGGAAAGGAAACTTTGAAGCTTATGTAATGTACAGAGCAACACCGGGGCTAGCAAAACAAATGCTAGTGCTAGATTATTTACTGATTTAAAATTTAAAAAAAAATAGTAAAATAAAAAATACAAATTAATGTTTTATAAACCCGGGAGGAAAGAGTTTTCAGCAGAGTACAAAAATTTAAAGCATTCCTTTCTTTAATTTTGTAATTCTTTACTGTGGAAAAGCTCAGAATACCACCACTGTTTTAGTTGACAGTGAGAACTGATAGCTGAGCAAAGAAACATCATTTGGATTATAAAATTCTTGGT
>NW_008796211.1:27781-30196 GCF_000699145.1 Aptenodytes forsteri
CCGCCGGGCCGCCGCGGCCTCCTCGCCTCGTCAGCGCCCCCGCCCTTGCCCCCCCGCGCCGGGAGACGGCGGCAGGATGAACCCCAGCGCCCCCAGCTACCCCATGGCCTCCCTCTACGTGGGGGACCTGCACCCCGACGTGACGGAGGCCATGCTCTACGAGAAGTTCAGCCCCGCCGGGCCCATCCTCTCCATCCGCGTCTGCAGGGACACGATCACCCGCCGGTCGCTCGGCTATGCCTACGTCGACTTCCAGCAGCCCGCTGACGCTGAACGAGCTTTGGATACCATGAATTTTGACGTCATTAAAGGCAAACCAGTGCGCATCATGTGGTCTCAGCGCGATCCGTCTCTACGCAAAAGCGGTGTAGGAAACATCTTCATCAAAAACTTGGACAAATCAATTGATAACAAAGCTTTGTACGACACATTTTCTGCTTTTGGAAACATCCTGTCTTGTAAGGTGGTATGTGATGAAAATGGATCCAAGGGTTACGGATTTGTACATTTTGAGACACAAGAAGCTGCAGAAAGAGCTACTGAAAAAATGAATGGTATGCTGCTTAATGACCACAAAGTATTTGTTGGAAGCGTTAAATCCCGCAAGGAACGTGAGGCAGAGCTTGGAGCCAGAGCAAAGGAATTCACCAATGTTTACGTCAAGAATTTTGGAGAAGACATGGATGATGAGAGACTTAAGGAACTCTTTGGCAAGTTTGGTCCTGCCCTAAGTGTGAAAGTTATGACCAATGAGAGTGGAAAATCCAAAGGCTTTGGCTTCGTTAGTTTTGAAAGACATGAAGATGCCCAAAAAGCTGTAGATGAGATGAATGGGAAAGAGCTCAATGGGAAACAAATCTATGTTGGCCGGGCTCAGAAAAAGGTGGAAAGACAGACGGAGCTGAAGTGCAAGTTCGAACAAATGAAGCAGGACAGGATCACCAGATACCAGGGTGTAAACCTTTACGTGAAAAATCTTGATGATGGGATTGATGATGAGCGTCTCCGAAAAGAATTCTCCCCATTTGGTACAATCACTAGTGCAAAGGTCATGATGGAAGGTGGCCACAGCAAAGGATTTGGATTTGTATGCTTTTCGTCACCAGAAGAAGCCACCAAAGCTGTCACAGAAATGAATGGTAGAATTGTGGCTACTAAACCATTATATGTAGCTCTGGCCCAGCGTAAAGAGGAGCGCCAAGCTCATCTCACCAACCAGCATATGCAGAGAATGGCAAGTGTAAGAGCAGTACTTAATCCTGTAATCAACCCTTACCAACCAGCACCTCCTTCAGGTTACTTCATGGCAGCTATCCCACAGACTCAGAATCGTGCTGCATACTATCCTACTAACCAACTCGCTCAACTTGCTAGACCTAGTCCTCACTGGACTGCTCAGGGTGCCAGACCTCATCCATTCCAAAACATGCCTGGTGCTATCCACCTAGCAGCACCCAGACCACCATTTAGCACCATGAGACAAGCTTCTTCACAAGTTCCACGAGTCATGTCAACACAGCGTGTTGCTAATACATCAACACAAACAATGGGTCCACGTCCTGCAGCAGCTGCTACTGCAGCTACTCCTGCTGTAGGCACAGTACCACAATACAAATATGCTGCAGGTGTTCGTAATGCTCAGCAGCATCTTCATACACAACCGCAGGTTGCTACGCAGCAGCCTGCTGTCCATGTGCAAGGTCAGGAACCCTTGACTGCTTCCATGTTGGCTTCTGCCCCTCCACAAGAACAAAAGCAGATGTTAGGTGAACGTCTATTTCCTCTCATTCAAAGCATGCACCCTACTCTGGCGGGTGAGATCACTGGTACGTTGTTGGAGATTGACAACTCTGAACTCCTCCACATGCTCGAGTCTCCTGAGTCTCTTCGTTGGAAGGTTGATGAAGCTGTAGCCGTACTAGAGGCCCACCAAGCTAAAGAGGCTGCTCAAAAGGCAGTTAATAATCCCACTGGGGTTCCAAGTGTTTAATAAAAAGATCCGAGACTACAATCTAGAACTTCGCTTCACCGAAGAAAAAAAAAATCTAAACATGGAAAAACTATTAAATATTGAAAAAAGCATTGCAAAATATAAAATAAATAAATAAAGGAAAGGAAACTTTGAAGCTTATGTAATGTACAGAGCAACACCGGGGCTAGCAAAACAAATGCTAGTGCTAGATTATTTACTGATTTAAAATTTAAAAAAAAATAGTAAAATAAAAAATACAAATTAATGTTTTATAAACCCGGGAGGAAAGAGTTTTCAGCAGAGTACAAAAATTTAAAGCATTCCTTTCTTTAATTTTGTAATTCTTTACTGTGGAAAAGCTCAGAATACCACCACTGTTTTAGTTGACAGTGAGAACTGATAGCTGAGCAAAGAAACATCATTTGGATTATAAAATTCTTGGT
>NW_008796211.1:30909-42759 GCF_000699145.1 Aptenodytes forsteri
TGGGTTGACGGTTGGACTCGATGATCTTAGAGGTCTTTTCCAACCTTAATGATTCTATGATTCTATGAATCAAAATATTATAAGAAATGTGCATAGTTTAAGGTGATATTTTTACAGGAGAGAGAAATACTCCCCCTGGAAAACAAAAAGGAGATTTGCGGAAATATTATAAGAAATGTGCATAGTTTAAGGTGATATTTTTACAGGAGAGAGAAATACTCCCCCTGGAAAACAAAAAGGAGATTTGCGGGACTTCCCTCATATTAAATGGTGCAGTACAATTGTAAAAACTGCTTTTCTTTAAGCTATATATATATATATGTAGACAAATATTTTGTATATTGCTGTATTTGTAAATATTTAAATATAAGGCCATCATCAAGTAACAGAGCCTTGTCCTCTTCAGGCCCCTCAGTACAGAGGTTAACCATAAGCACACAGCCCAACCACTCTCATCGCTACCACAGAGTCAAAGCATATTTCAACAAGTTTTCAGAAGAGTGTCACTTGCCCATAGGCAGAGCAGGCCAGTTCACTACTTCTCCTTGAGACTGCCAGTAGATGGACTAACCACCTTCCTCAAAAAAATGTTGCAGATCAAGAGAACATCTGTTAGTAGAAGTAGGTTCTGACGCAAGCTCCAGCTTTGAGCTCTGAGAACTAAGATACTAAATTATTTTTACATCCTCAGTGATGTCAAAATTAAAATTACATCATTTCACCTCCTGTCAACACTGGCATGTCTGCTTAATGTATCTCAGAATGGGTTTTAGAAACGCCAGCTTACTGTTCTTTAATCAAGGTAAGTCAGAAGTAATTCTATTGGCAGGCATCCTTGTTGTAAAAGATACTGTTAAAAGCTGTTGGCCATAGACTGTCACAAGTTAATTTATAGTCTGACAACATATAAACAAGAAAAATGAGAGCAATACTTGCTTAACAGCTGAACAATCTACTGCTATTAGAGACAGAAAGTTAATAATACAGAGAGCTATTGCTTATGACTAACTACAAGTTTCTGAAAATGTCAGTCCAGAAAGTGTACCATGAGAGTACTCAAAATAATAGTAAATAGAGGTGTAATTTCATTGGTCCAATAATTTATAGATAAATGCAATTTGAGCTTTAGGAAAGATTTTTTTTTCATAAAAAGTACAAAAAAATTTCTTTTCTTTCCACCTTCATTTCCCTTTGTTTTAACTGCTGTGTTTCTTTTGAAATGCAATCTTCTCACAGAAATACTGACTGATCAACAGCAAGTGACAATGCACCTGTGAGCAACTGAGGTTTTCAGACTTCCCATTCAAATTAGTTGCAGCTCTCTTTTCCCTTATTCCCTGAACCATTATGCAGTAATATCGGTTTAGATTTAGACGTGAACTGAGGTTTAAGCAAATGGCACTTCAGCTGGCACGTCACTCCTTAGATATCCCACTTCTAGGTTATGTCTACACTGCAGTCCCTGTATGACAACCAACAGCCTTAAAGCCTCCTCTCTACACTGTTATCTCCCCTATGCATTACAACACCAGGGGTCTATCTGCCTCCCGGGACCCAGACACAGCACGAGCAGTATTTCAACCACCACTATCATGAAGATCCTGGTCAGTCAGGCTCCTGCCTAGCAGCCCAAGTTTAGTCTCCCAGGCACTCATCTTCTTCCCTGTGTCATTAGCACCAACACGGTGCATGACTGCCAAGTTCCCCCTCCATACCTAAGCAACCTAGACATCTCATTAAGTCTGCTACCTTTGTAGCAGCCAAGTTTCCAGGCAGTCCCGGTCCTCTCAGCTACCTGCCTAACAGAGTTTCCAACCCTGACCACCTGCTTCCTCTGTTCTTGAGCAGTCCTGATGCAGAACCACTCTCAGTGCATGAGCATACTGGCATTGGTTGGAGGGTGTGTAACAGCTAAAGGGTTAAATCATTTCTTCTCCTCAGGCCAAGCTCCTTCCGTAAGGCTTACAGTATAAGAGTTTTCACAATGAGGGTGGACACTACAACATCCTTTCCAACTTCACCCGTGAGCTTCTCCGTTTCTTCATGCTGTTTTAAATCCCGTTACTTTCACGTCAGGTGAACAATCGCATTCTGCTTTGGCAGGTCATTATTCACATCACATACTGTGGAATAAACTCAGCAGCCAGCAAGATTTTGAGTAACAAGAAAACCACACACATTTTCAAGGCTTACAACAGTTTAGCCTCTCCTTTTTTCCTACTCTATCTTTATTAGGACAACTAAAAATAGAAGAAGAAAAAACAAAGGAGAGGGGAAAAAAACCCAAAACAAAACCAAAAAACCCAAAGACCTCAGGACAAACAGTCCACACTAGCACAATACTCTTCATATGTACGTCAACACACACTCGCACTGCAAACTACTCCACTTGCTTCAGCTACTGCTTTTGTAACCCCTTGTGCCTCAGCAAGATCCATCCCCCTTGTCAGGCTCAAAGGGGTCACCCTGCCAAGTCCAAGTGCGTTTCCCTCACACACTCCTGAAAAGCTCATGTTTGCTCACCCAACAAACTCCCCAGGTAATCACCCAGAGCACATGGCTTCCATGACTAAAAAAAAACCAAAACCAACCAAAACCACTTATCACACTAAGCAAATGCTCCTGAAGTTTTCTTTCCTATGCATGGTCACCTCTTTTCATGGAAATTATAGAAACTTAGATATCCTTTGTCAAATGGAAGTGGCCAGAGGGTTCACATCTTATCAAAGGAGGCATACAAACACGCATAGAGAGCACAACAACATTGGCCTCAGTTAGGTTGCAAGCCAAAACAAAAAACCCCCCTGTGTAATGTGAAAAACCCAAGAAGCTGAGCAAAATTTTGGAGGTTAGCCTTAAGACCAGCTTCCTCCTGGTACAATACTTCACCACCAAGTACTAAAGCAGCTACTTCTAAGCTAGAATGTCCAAATGTTTGGAGTTTAATCTGTTTTTCTTTATGATCTCTTATTCAGATTTGCCAATGCTCATCTTGGACATAGTATCTAAGTGGGTATCACTAATTTGCATAAAAGCGTGGGGGTGTTTTAGATTAAAATACATACACGGGAACAAGCTGTAGCCTATACACAAGTATACAAGCAGGGAAGTGAAACAGACGGGTGACAAAATTCAACATGCTCTACAGGAATGCCTGTATTGATGTAAGGCACCTCTTTCTGTCAGTAATAGTTGCTTTCATGCTGTGTATGTGGTACCATTTTACCACGTATAAAGTAGGACAGCTTGTGTACACAAACAAGCCCTTTCTAATTCATTGTACATCAACCTCTTGATTTGGTAGTTTGAATGTAACTTGGTCTTTTAACTATCCATAGAAAAAAAACTTCCCAGGTAGGTTAAACACCTCCTTCAAAAGTCAACAGCATTTATGGACTCTTAACAGGATTTTCAGTTAGCCCAATATATCACAAATTTTAGCCTACTGTAAAGAATATATTTCTCTAAGAAAGGTTCACAATATCTATCATGGTTTTGGAAGCAACTAATTCCCTGTTGATAACATTGATCTTATTAAAATGAGTTCTACACCACAGCATTTCTCTCCAACACTGAGGGACAAAAAACACATTCTCAAAATTATTTTTATTTAAACAAAGATACATGTAAGTCTTTTATTCAGTACTTTCCTCAGTCAGGGTGACAGTCAGTGTGTATTGCTCCGAACTTAGACAGCTAGAAACTAAATATCAATGGAAAAATTTACCAATGTGAAAAAAATGAAACAGTAAGAGGACTAACCTTCCATTTGCACAACACAGTTAAACAAACACTGTAGATCCTTCTACAGTGAGAAAATTGATCATAGTGGCTCAATTTAGCTAAACTAATTTAAAAAAAAAAATCATAAATACAAATATATTCAACATGCTTGTGCATAACTAAAGAATCATAAAGGAGAAGACTGGCAGAAAATAATCTGACAAGTATGCAAATCGTATACGTCACAGGTATATTAGAATGACTGTATTTTGAGGGGTCTTTTTTGCCCCCTTGCACATTTTCAACCACATACTGCCCTGATGCTGGAGAAACCAAGAAGACAACTTCAAACCCTGCTGATAAAAAATAAAAAAAATAATTTTATAAAAAAATCCTTTGCTAAACTATATAAAAAATAAGCATAAATGGGGCAGAAAAATTAAGGGCATTTTTGGCTTTTACTACACATGTAAATAGAGTATTGCACCTGCAAGTAAGTTTAGGGCAAATACAGTGATTCCAGGGCTCCTAGATATTCCTATACACAAAAAAGCTCCTTCAAACACAAGTTTTAGCAACCAAGCAATGCCAGTTACAATGAGATAGTTCAAAATGCAAGTAATTATAACACTGCTCACTGTAATTATAAACCAAATGTGTCTTGGTGTCTATGATAAGAAATAAGGAGCTTTACAGACTTCATTTTAGAGAAAGAAGTCAAGACAAAATAAATAATGCAAAGTAGCTCTTACTCACTATGCAAGTGCTGTATTCTCGTGAAGCCTCTAAAATAGATTCCATATAATAAACCTTCCGTTACCTATTTTATATGGACTTTTGTGAGATTTAATTAATGTTGCAAAGTGCTTTGAGATTAATGAAAAAAAATTCTGTCAGGGTAAAATATTATTGTCAAACACTCATTTCAGCTTGTGAAACGCGTTTTTGTACATACAAATGAGACTTCATAAGGAATCATTTATATGAAGGAGCAACTTTTGAAATATTCTTCATAAGGTGAAAATAAATTTATCTAGGTACATTTCCAAAATTGTAATTTTGTCACTATGCACATCCAGCTACAGCTATGCTCAACCTGCTTCCATGAGTAACAATCAACCTATAAATATATGCCCAACTTTTCGTATTACCTGTGTTTTTCACAAAGATTTGACACTACAGTACTTACAAGTGACTACCCTGTCTCATAAGCAGGAATGCCACAGAGAAGTTCCTATAGCACTTTTGTAGTCATGATGACTTAAGAATATGAATTACATAGGTACTGTGTTACTTCTCCCTACAATCCTAATAGTAAACCAAATGATACAACCGGAGCTAACCGGCCAAATTTGGACGCACAGGCCCTCTTTCAGGTTTCAAACAGACAGAAAAATCATAGTATTTCAATTCAGGTTGAGAACAGTAAGTCTAACTACATATATTAATTGTTAATATGTTAACATGTTAACTGTAATAGGTTAATAATGTTAATTACACAGTTTTAAAGAAAAGGTAAGTTGCATTTCTGGAGCAGTGGTTGACAAAAAGACAAAAGAGAAAGCTCACAGTGGAGTGTCAGGAAGACTTTTGGACATGAAGATATTACAGTACAAAAAGAAATCTCCAATGATTTTATCCTCTTGCTTATAACATATCATGATAAATTGAAATCTGCTCATAAAATTGCAAAATATTGTTAACATCTACCACAGTAACATCTTATCTTGAATATCATCAAGGATGATCCTGGGAACTAAAATTTATAAATGCACTAGACATTAGAAATCTGGGACTTGGGAAATTTTGTCTCATGTAATAATCTTCTCATGCCCTAATCCCAAATAATATATATGTATTCAGCACTGAAGCTGTAGTTGGACAAGCTCTTTTGCCAACGTAAACTGATGTTGCTGCCAAGAAAAGCACTAAATCTATGCCTCCGTTTCCACCTTTTTATTGTTACAACTGCTCCACACCTTTCTGTGGGCCAGCATAACCTTTTGTGCAACTACATAGTGAACTGGATCTGTGAACTGATCCACTCAAAAAAAAAAAAAACCGCGGGGGGGGGGGGGAAGTGTCCTTTGAACTATGCCTTATGGAAATTAATTTCAGTCTGTACTTACCTTCGAAAATAACTCCATCAATTTCACACCTTAAGGAAGGCTTGCGCATTTGGAAGGTTGGCTAGTTTTAACAACTATATCCATAATAAAATAATAAGATACTACTTCTCACAACCACCTTCTCCTTCTCCTAACAACCTTCTCCCACAAGCACCCTTACACTATTCATGCCTACAACAGCGCCATAACAATTTGCATATGACAATTCCTCTTACTCCTCTATTTCATTTTCCAGTGACTCATGTGCGCTCTTTGGAAGCAAGGAAAGTATCTTCTTAAAGTAAGAATTCTTTTATACTAACATTCTCTGTATTCTTTCATTTCTAGGTTTTCAGCCTTTCATTGTGTTAAATACAGATGCTTCACATACTAACACTACTTTTTTCGGTTAATGATCCCCATGTTATTTTCAATACAGTTCTTTATTTTATATTTGTAACATTTTTACACTTCAGAATACTCACTGTGCTAAAAAAAAAACCTGTCATATTTAAGGCAAGCTAAATTATTGTTATGAAAGACATACTTTTACAATTGTGAAATTAGACTAAGACACTGAAAAATTACCGTTTGTTAGAAATATTTCTGTTCACCCATAGTTTTGCTAAAAATATGTAACTAATATTCATTATATAATGCCTCTTACAGCTTATATTCAGCCTTTCCCTTTCATTAATTAGCATTTAACAACTGCTTAATCTTGTGGTTAATACCTGACCTCATGACCGGAGGGAGGTTACCTCCTAATTTTAACTGCTCCACAAAATAATTCATCTTGCCAACAAGAATACAGGATAATTTCTGCAGAAAAACAATATTGTCATGTCTTACACAATAGCTGCTTTGTCTCCCGGAACCTCTGTCCGTGACACTATGAAAAATTTAGAGTTTATGCTATTAAAAAGTTTTCATGAAGTACATACATCTGAACTTAACCACATATAATTTCAACATTTAAAAACAGCTGTTTCCTTCGCTCATAAAACAGGATTGAAAAAGTCAGTATGACTTCTTTCTTGGTTCTATCATTACAACTCAGTGATTGTCATGATCAGCTTGGAAACCGATAGCCCTGTATGGCCCTGTGTATTTTGCTAAAATGTCCACTAAGCTTTCTATGCTTCTTTCTTTCATCAACGTCACAGAAGATAGATACGAAGCATTATCTTCTTTAGTTTCCTGGGTTTTTTCTTATTTATACTTTTGCCTTACAGTTCAAGAAGAGGAGTGTTCTTTGTGGGGAAAAGTGAGTAGCAGTAAGAAAGCAATACCTGAAAGAATTCATCACCAAGTCATATCACAAGCAGCAAATGTAATATATTCTTGAAGATGAAGAAGATAACCTGGTAAATCTAAGCAATTTTAGTAACAAGTTTTTTAAAGGAAGAAAGAATTGTAGATATAAAAAGCTGTATGTGAATTAAAAGGCTAGATTCAAACATTCATAGATTTAAAGGCCAGAAGGTACCATTATAATCATCTGTTCTGACCCTCTGCATAACACAGGCCAGGGAATTTCACCCAGTAATTCCTTTTGTAAGCCCCACAATTTGTGTGTGAGTTAGTCTTTTTACAAAGGCACCCAGTGGAGTACTTACCATCTCCTATAATAATCTGCCCTGCTACGTGATTATCCTCATTATAATTGCTGTACATCATATTTCTAATAATTGGGAAGATATTATCTTCCATTTCTTTGCCAAAATTCCAATCGATGGGAATTCAGTCCATTTCTCTAAACGCTTCCTGCATGGTTTTCTCAAACGCCTGGACTGGCATACTTCATTTCCTAGTTTATACTTTGAAGGAGAACAGATATAAGCGTTCATGCAAATTTCTTCACCAGCTGTAAAACAGGCAACTCCTTCTCCTGAAGATCTACCACTTTCTATCAGATCTTCCTACAGATCTCTATTTCCATCTACATAGAAAATATCTGCAAACCATCAGTTCAAGGAGTAAACTACTATTGCTAATGAAAGCCTGTAACTGTATCACTGTAGGAGTCAATCTAGAAGATTTCTGGATTATCTGGAAGTCAAGATACTGAATCTACTGCTTTTGTCCCTTCTAACATTAATCTGTGTGGAAATATGCAACATAGTCCTAAAAAGGCAACAATGACACATCAGCCTATCAGAAACTTACCAGAATGAAGTCAATCAACAAAACACTGTAGTACCAGGATTCAATATACACAGGAAAGACAGTGAGTAAACTCTGACGCTGGTGGGGTGTCACAGTTTAACCCCTCCCAGCAACTAAGCCCCACCCAGCCGCTCGCTCACTCCCCCCCCGGGTGGGATGGGGGAGAGAATTGGAAGGGTAAAAGTGAGAAAACTCGTGGGTTGAGATAAAGGGAGCTTAATAGGGAAAGCAAAAGCTGCACACGCAAGTAAAGCAAAACAAGAATTCATTCACTGCTTCCCATCGGCAGGCAGGTGTTTGGCCATCTCCAGGAAAGCAGGGCTCCATCACGCGTAACGGTGACTTGGGAAGACAAATGCCATCACTCCGAACGTCCCCCCCCCTCCTTCTTCGTCCCCCAGCTTTATGTGCTGAGCATGACGCCATATGGTGTGGAATATCCCTTGGGTCAGCTGGGGTCAGCTGTCCTGGATGTGTCCCCTCCCAACTTCTTGTGCACCCCCAGCCTGCTCGCTGGTGGGGTGGGATGAGGAGCAGAAAAGGCCTTGACTCTGTGTCAGCACTGCTCAGCAATAACCAAAACAGCCCTGTGTTATCAACAGTTTTCAGCAGAAATCCAAAACATAGCCCCATGCTAGTTACTATGATGAAAATTAACTCTATCCCAGCCAAAACCGGCACACCTAGTTAATGACAATAGTCAGCACTGCTGCCCCTCCTCTGTTGTACTGTGCTTGCTACACAATGAAAATACCAATTGAATACCAATGAAATTCAAGGTCTAGGTTTTAACCATCAAAGCCATTCATAGGATTAGTCTAAGCTATGAGAGACCATCTCTTTTAGTCCATGGCTATGACCTCCCATAAGAAATGCATTCCTCTGGAACAATGAAACTACTGGGCACTTTAGGACCCCTGAGCAGAGCCTGTCAGCCCAAAGCTATTCAGTTCACTTCTGCTGTAAGAGAAAAACAGTTTTCAGCACAAATCCAAAACACAGCCCCATACCAGCTACTATGAATAAAATTAAGTCTACCCCAGCCAAAACCAGGACATGGGGTTATATTCTCTACTACACACTGTTTACTATCTTTGTAATTAACAGCGTTATTGTGTAACACAAAATCTGTATGGATGGCAGGTCCAAGCCCAGTAGCAGCAATGTAGTACTGTGGCACCACTCTCCCCACCAGGAGGGCAACACCAGCTGTGGTATGCCGAAAAAATGTATAATAGCATTAGGACAAGAACTGCAATTCCACCGAGTGACCAAAATTATCTCTGAATAGACTGAACAAAAATTACCTTGTGATGTTAAGTAGAGAAGAAATTTTTAAACCATATCGCTGATTGCTTTGTGAATCAGCTGGCTGGGAGACCACAAGAAGAAAATGAACCGTTTACTGGGTCTTGAATAACGTGAAAGATCTTCATCTGGTACAAAAATCTCACCACTGAAGTGCCACTGTGTAACATGGATCTTTATACCTATATTCAGCATCTCTTCAACAGCAACAAACACCGTAAAATCCACTACAGGAAGAGAAGAGCGACATTAAAATAAGAACACTTGTTAAAAAGATGATAAAGCAGACTACCATACAGGAAGCAGAGCACCATTGCGCTATTAATTCCAATTAGGAAAGGCTTGAGAAAGGGGGAAAAAAAGAGGCCTGGCTGCCTAAACGGCAAGGGAAGTTAACAGAAATGGGAAAGCATCCTCCAATAGACTTAAGAATTAGCAAATGAAGAAAGAACTGTAAACTCTGACACATAAAATTAAACATATAACTAGATGGAGGAAAAAAAATCTGAAAAACTAGCTAAAGGAATCACAACTAAATCTACAAACGGGGGCAAAAGGTGTCCTAGAGTTCTATTACCTATTAATGGTCAAGGAATAAAGAGGCACTCAGAAATGACAAGGCCATTTGCAGGCATGCTTAAATGGGCTCTTTTCATGGCTATTCATTGTGGAAGAAGCCTAGTTAGGTTGCATGTCACAGTGGTTTTTTGTGAGGGGGACAGAACAGGATCTGTATGAACAGGCTATGGTGTATCTATGGACAAAATAAGCACTAATAACCAGGGCCAAGTGACACTCACATAAAGCCTCTAAGAGAAAGCTATGATGAATAGCTGAAGTATTAATTATTAGGCTAAGCTCCCACTTAAAATTTCCTTGCATGGCAAATATGATACCCATTTATTACGACAGTTTCCAAGGAGAACTACAGGTTTGTGAAACTGTAATCTGTACAGGACATTTTAGCACAGATTATAACAATGCTAGAACAAGCAGATATACGAATAAACATAACGCCAAGGTGGGCGTGTTGATTTTGCTTCCATAATGAGAAAGCCAGCATTACAAACCTCCTGAAGTTCTGATGAAGACATCAATATACATGTATATGAGGATTATCTGACTCAGAATTACAACTGGCTTGTCCCGGTACAGTAACACTAAGAAAAAAGCATTTTGGGTCAAAAAAGTTGGTGAGAATTCCCCGTTTTTAAAAGCCGTTCAATTAGAATTATGCAGCTAAATTCTACTCTGAATCTGTAACTATTCAAGAGTTACATTATTCCATGAAACTCAGAGAATGTCCCAGAAAATTGCACCTGAACTAATTCAGATTGCTCTCCAGCTTCAGGAAGCGCTGAACTCAGAAGTATAAAAAGTTATTGCTGCATTTTCCTGGCAGTTTACTTTACGCATTAAAACTCAGGTGTAGGAAAACATTCCAGTCCAAATCTCCTGGTTATTCCCATAACTGTTCCTTAAGTGTCTGTAAGTTCACCTACTGCAAATTCATTTCTATTATATTTTTTTGCAATTTATAAAAGAAATTCTTCATGAAAGTTAACCTTTGCACTTAATTCTACTTTATGTGAACATTTTCATTTGATACACTTTAAATATTCAAAAAAGTTTCATGTTGCTTTTGTCTTCTGCTTCAATAGACTCTGCCTCTCAAAACAATCTGTAATAATTCCTTACTGTTCCAAATTGCTCTATTTTCCAGATTTTCTAAATAAAAGCTAGTGCAAGTACATCTCACCACTCAAATCCGTAGTTCTTTCAACCTGCCTTAATGTGTTATGTTGGTGAGCAGAAAAATCTTCCCTTAGATACTCCATAACTAGCAAGAAAGGCTACTTTAAAATTGTTTCCTTGCAACAGAGATGGTAGCATCAAACTCCACTTTTACTGAAATAAAAATAAAATGCAGAGCTTTTATTTAAAACACTGCATGTAAGAAAACAGATGGATACCATAATTTTAGCAATAATTTCATGGGGTTTCTTTTCCAAACGTGACAGGTGGTGCATTTTGGGTTTTTTCCTCCATATTGTCAAAGTTTCTTTGAAATGTAACTTGGTAAGAAAACTACGCCACAACATACTCATGAAAGTTGGCACTACCACATAAATCTCCGCCATTTGTCTAGCCCATACTCGCCGGACTCTCAGTTTTTAGAACTATGGCCATCAGGTAAACCGACGCCCAGCGACCTCTATTTCAGAGACGACGCACGGATTTCGACTCGGGCCTCCGCGCTTTGCCGCCCCACAAAGAAGCGAAGATTGAGGATCTCTGCGCTACAAGCTGACCGGTACCGTTCGCAAGGTTAGCCTGAGGTAACGCAGGGCGCTTATTCGCTTTCCACCCCGACTGCCGTAATTGCCTTCGCTTCCTTTCCTCACGCCTGGACTTCTCCACCGCCTCCACAGAGCACGTTGCCATTTCCCCGGCCGCCCCGGAGGGAAGCGCTCCGCCCGCCCCGCGGGCGCGGGGACGCCGGCCGGCAGACAAAATGGCGGGCGGGGGTGGAGACCGGCGG
>NW_008796211.1:43317-53751 GCF_000699145.1 Aptenodytes forsteri
GGGACTGGCGGGAGATCGGGGGATGGCTGGAGAGGGGTAACCCTACGGTTGGAGCCGCAGTGCGGGCCTACCCTGGCTCGCCGTAGGCGCCGGGATGAGGCGCGGGCCCCTCCTGCTTCGGGCATGCTCAAGGTGAGCTCGTCGCTCGATGAGCCCCCGTGAAGGGTTTAGCACCTAATCGGGTTCTGAGGCCCCACCGAACTGGATGCCGCTGTGAGGAGCAGAGTAACGACTGCCCTGTTGTCGGTTCTCCCGGTGGGCTTTGGGGTCTCGTGGTACGACTGTAAAGGCCACAGCAAAGCAAACTGTGGTGCGAATGGCTTCAGGGTCCTTCCCTGCAGCCTTCTGCTTCGGTGGTACAGATGATGAGCATTGCAGTATGAGGGGCAACAGTGATACTGTAAACGCTTTCTGATGTACCTTGTGCTTAACACGTTGTCCTAAGGCCTACATCTAAAAACTGATTTTACATACCTAATGAACATGAGGAAAACCTTCGCAATGTCGGTAATTAAGTGTCAGAGCAGGTTGCCTAGAGAGGCTGTGGGGTCTGTATCTTCAGGGACGTTTATACTTGACTGGATGAGGCCTTGAGCAGACTGGCCCTGTGCTGAATTGGGGGGAGAGGGGAAGAGTGGACAAAATGACCTCCAGAGGTCACATCCAAGCTATTATTCTAATTACTGTGCTTCTTTCCTTGAGAGAAAGGGAAATTGTTTGAGACTGAATATTTATTTTGTCAGTTTGACTCCACCTGTTAGTGCTCTGAGCTTCTCACTATTTTCAAGTCGATGAGGAAGTAGTTACTGTATTGATTGCAAAACTAATGCATTTTTCTGTTCTAGAACCTCCCATTTTCTGTGGACAACAAATGGAGATTACTCGCAGTGATGTGTGGGTTTTTTGGAAGTGGATTTATCGCCCCTTTCGTTATAGTCAGACACCAGCTTCTTAAGAAATGAAGAGGACAGACTGTAATTGTGCTAAATGGGTAAATGATTTTGTTAGATTTCATAACATAGTGGAATTTGTGGTCAAAACTGAGCTTTAAAGAGTCTAACCTTATCTAAAACCATTATTACAATTTGCAGCTTTTAGCAGTCCAGGTGCTTAGAGTTGTGGTCTGCAGTTGCACCTAAACTCAAATAATGAATAGGTTTAAGTATGCTTCGCAGGGCTGCTGCACTCTCATTGACTTGTGAACTTTGACTCCCCAAAGGCCACACCTCTCTGACTGCAGCTTCTCGACAGTCTACAGCTGGGCTGACTGGCAGAAGGGTGCTACTGATTTGATTTGGATAATAACTGTAACCAAGGCCGTGTCTACCTTCTTCTTTGAGGAAACATAACGCTATACTTCGTGTAATCTGTAGAGATAACTGGCATGTGTGATGTGAACAAAACAGTATGAGAAACTGTGATACTGTAAACGCTTTCTGATGTGCCAGTTAAAACTCAGGGGAAGACAAGATTTCTTGAACTTCGGTTCAACCATGTCGTAACAATCACACCATCTACATACAACATTCCTAACCATTTACAGGATAAAGTACACTTAAGATAAGGTCATTAACAGCAGAAACGATTCTAATTGATGCTTGCTGATGATGCTAACAGACAAAGGAAGCCTCAGACGTAGTTCAGACTGTGCAAGCACACCATTTCCAGTTGAAAAGCCACTTCAATTTATCTTAATCTGATTCCACTTTGGAAATACTTGGTATTGTCAATTCTGTAATCTGAGAAACAATCTTTTTGAGGAGCTGGAATAACCCAAATAGTTCTTGGAAGGAAATAACAGTCCTCACTGGAATCTCATAACTGGAACAAATTGTGAAGTCATCTGTGTAATTCCTTCGCCAGTCTGATAGTTTTGGCTCCCTAGACTAAGGAGAAAAAAAAAATCGGGAGGCTTGTATTGAACTTGAGCATTTAGAACTGTATGATTTCACATAAGTCAAGGGCTCTGCTACAAAAGCACCTGGTGGATGAAGAAAAGCCCATCAAAATTCTAGTTAAAGCATATCAGCTGTTCTAGATTCAAAGGTAACAGAGTTCTTAAATTTGTTAATTTTTTTTTTTGCAGAGTTGAAGTCTTCTACACATCACCTTTCAGTGGGAAAAGGATAGGTGCAATTGTGTACCATGCTGGATGTGTCTAAATAAAATCTTAAATCTGAAGGTTTTGGGCTGTGTATTTTGTGAAACTCCTGAAGTGCTTTTGACAACTCGTGTACACTGAGAACCTCTTCAAATTGCAGTGTATTGACATTAAATTAAACACTAATTGCCTTTACATATAAAAAGAAGGTTGGAAAAATCACATTTCAAAACTGAAGTTGGGCTTAACATTTTTAGCTGGATAGATGTTAAAATAGCTTTACTAAGCTATGTGGTCTTCTCAAATACTCTTCAGACTTTCTGAATATCATCCCCTTCTCTGTACTTCTTTTTAAATATGTCTTTGAGCATGGGTGGTTAAACTTAAACCAGTTATTTTTAGATTAATTTATAGAGGCGTTCTCCTCTCATGGTGTATTCTAAAACTAATTTTTTTCATGGTGTCATTACGTTGATGGGTTATAGTCATTTAGGAGGAGAGGGGTCCTGAGGGCTACTAGTTACAAGAAGTTTTCAAGTACGACCCTGTTTCCAGCCCTGCCACCAACTTATAAAAACTGCTGATGTGAATCACAATACCCATAACCTTTCATCTCCTGCTGTTTTACTTAATTATTTCTATTACTGCAACTGTAAGGCATGCTCGGGGGGGATCTGAACCTCCAGCCTCCTGTCTTCCAGGTGTTACCTGGTGTATGCTCCCATGCTGTGTGTGCCAGTAAGAGTCATACAAAAATTAAACTGTATCAGTCCTGTTTTGGATAAGTTAGCTGACTAAATGTATCACGTTAGTCATAAACTATTATTTGATAAACCTCTGTTCATGGTATCCCATTATTTATTAATCTTTCCTTTAAAAAGAAAGTTTAGTACAATTTTGTAGCCTTTTTAATCTAATCTGCACAGTTAATTCTTTCAAGATTTCTTGAGTGTAGGTTAAGTACACTTGCTGATTTTGATCTGTGCAGCTCTCCAGTTGTTAGCTTGTATTTTTAGTATAACACCTGCACACTGTAAGTTTCAAAATGAGTAGCCCTATTCTCCATTCATTGCGAACTGTGTTACCCTTACGTGCTGCCAAAGCTGTAATTGGTCTCTTTAGATTTGGACTATTTCTCTACATGGCTTGCTTGGGCAGTTTGCAGTAATTTTCAAGCCCCATCAATTACCAAGTCAGTAAGTTCTCTGTCTGACTTAAGTAATTTGTTCCCTTAGGTTTTTCAGAACTTTCACTTCTGTAATAGAAACACATTAACAGATCTGTTTTGATCTTTCTGTTAATGCAAACTGGGACAGTCTGCATTTTACCCAAAGGCATTTTTTTACTACCAGATTTTCTATAATCTCTGTTCAATAAAGCAAAGTCTAAAATTCTTTGCTTGCTTGCTTGGGTGGAGCATACTGGTTGTCGTGGAGAGATAGGTGGCTCCTCTCATTAATATATGTTTGACAGTGTTTAATTTCAGAGGCGCAATTCCAGATTGTATTTGTTTCTCTGCTGTTGAAAGAAGATCACTGTTTATATCCATGCTTGATTTTAGGAGCATATGTCAGAGCCTAGAGCACCTTCCCTCTTCAAACTTTTTTTTTTTTTTTTTAAAATGCTACTCCCAAAATTATCTTGGTCTTAATCTTTTTTGTTTTACCTATTCTATGGTTTCCTATTTGAGTCCTCCCACTCTTCTATTTGGTTATTGACTGCTAAATAGATAAGCCAGAGAAACTCGGGTAGATTTCTTAAATACATTTACTACTAACCACTGTTCATGGCATCTCGATTCTTTTCCATTCCTAGCTCCACAGGGTGGAAAACCTATTTGTGGCAGCAAAATGCTAGGGCAGACCAAAATGATGGTCTCGGGGAGTAATGCTGCAGATAAACTAACTTTAAAAAAAAAGTCCAATTTGAAATACTAACGTATGACTCCAAGAGGTGCTGCGCCGCTGTGTCTTCTATTTAATTCGCATAAATGGGACTAGCCCAGCTCTGCAGCCTGACAAGCCCTACCCTGTCATCCCCGGCACAAGTTAGGGGATAGGTTAGCTGATTTTGTGACCCTATTAAATACCAAGTGTTTGTTGACCTCCAAGGAACCAGGATCTCATCTCAGAATGACTTGTCTAAACACACTCCCACCACAGATATTAGCACGGAAATACCCAGCCCTGAGCCATTCCAGAGGTGGAGGTGTCGCTATAGGTATGTAAGAACGAACTGATATTTAATGGTTCTAACTGGGATCAGATCAGATTCATTAAAAACCAGGAGCTGTAGAATTAAGTTGTTCAAAACGTGAGAATATGTTCCGTCACACTCAGCTATATAATAGTCTGAGTACCCAATGAAATACGTATTTTTAAAATAGCCTTCTGGGTTCCCTTTAGGGCACCTTGACTTGGTAGAAGATAAATCAATTGGAAAAAAACAAGATAGAAAAATAAAACACGGGCTGGATGTTATAGGCAAAAAGCAATATGTAAGTGGTGCTTCTCCCTCATTAAAATTGTACAAAGGAAACCAGACAGTGGTTAAAGGACATCTGGGAAAGAACACAACTGTGTGAATGATAATATTTTTTTTGCTTGCTAGATGCCGATTTTTTTTGCTTGCTAGATGCCGATTTTAAGGAAAATCTTTTATGGTCCCTGATTTTTTTTCCAGTTTTCTTTCTATAATTTTCCCCTTCACAAATTCTATTTTGGCTCAAACTCAAAATAGTTTCACTTTGTTTCCAGAGAGGTTCACACTTCAGCATTTTAATTGTTAGATATCAGTAGTCTTCAAGCAGTTTCTCTCTTAAATCTAAGCAGGCATGATTTAGATGTCCTTATGATTTAACATTTGGAATGTTTCCAGTTTGGGGATCTTTCTGTCTTACTCTGGAACATTACTTTGTCTCACTTCATAAACACAGCTAAACATTCACAAAATTTTTACAAAGTGCTCTGAGGCTATCGAAGTATTTCGATGGAGAGAGGAAGAGGGAGTGTATCAGAGGTTAGAAGTTTTTAGGAAAAACAAATGGCGAATGTTTGACACAAATAGGATGGCAAGGCAACACTCCAAATGTATTTGCTTTATGTGTTTATATTCTATACCTCAGAGATGTGCAGAGATAGCTAATTCTTAAACAATCTGATAGGTAAAATTCAGTGTTGACAACTGCAAGGTGATAGTGGGGCAATTTTAACTCTCATGGAGGTGATGTATCCTGAATGAATCATGATCACTCTAGCAGAAGATGCCATTGCGGGCTGCTGAACGAAAACATCTGCTCAGTGTACAGTGGCAATCAAAAAAGGCGAGGAGGATGTTAACCTCTTCTACAGAAAGGGATGGAAACCGTAATTGTGGATATCACAGTGCCATTGTTTACGTACAAGGGTATGCCATTCCTTGAATGCCATGTGGGATTTTCTGATTCTGCACCGATAGAATACTGAAGGACACGAAAAAAAACGTAATGGTTTCAGATATGGAAAGGTTTCAACATGAAGGGGGAGTAAACTGTTAGAACTCTTTAGTTTAGAAAAGAATAAGAGGAAAAAGCTATCCTCTCAAAATCATTCACATCTGAAAAGTATTACTAGTCCCAATGGCAAGAATTCACTGTTCACACCTCCAAGCTGTGACTTCTGCAGTGGGTTAGGGAGCTAAGGAGGTTTCGTTTGTTAGTTTGTTCGTTTGAAAGGGGGGGGAAATGGAGCATCGACTTTGAACTGCTCCTTCACAAAGCAATATCCTACCCTACAGGAATGAAATTTAGTATTGAATGGGAGGGGGGAATGAAGGTCTTGCGTTCAGTTACATTAAATGGGGTAAATATCTTGATTTGACGAAAAATATTGTATATATTGTTTTTTCAATTCAATTATTTCTGGAATTTCTGTTCAGCAATTAATTTTACAATGTATCCTTTTCAGATCCAGTTTTCAGACAACAATGGGCATTAGATTTTTTTTTCCCTAAAGAACAGAAATTCCAGGTTTTGTTAGTTCTGCCTTGAAGCATCTGGTATTAACCCACTTTGGCGATAGGATACTGGATTTGGCGAACCACATTTCTGAAACATTGTGGGCAACCCTTACATAATAGATTGCATATTAGTACAAGGGAAACCTGGGCTAAGGTTTTTCTTGCTTTAAATTAAGTTATGGACAACCATTCAAAGTGATATGTTGCCCTATACAATAATTAGAGTGTGAGTTACTTCTGAAAATTACATAAAAATCTTTTTACTATTAATTAAATAGTAGAGTAAATATTCAAAATCTTTTCTAATGTAAGTTGTCAGCTACTCTTTTCCTTTTGGGGTTTTTCACTGGCCTGAGATTTTTATTTCTGTTTGAGGTTAACATCGGAACATGAAACAATTTAGAGGTTTATAAACAAATTGGGCTTGAGGAAGACAATACGACAGTAGAGCTGTAGTTGTTATGACAACCAAATTAGCAGCCATTCTTGTTGAACGTAAGCAGTGGATGAGAGCTTGGACAGCATTGCACAGGCTAACACATGAAAATTATTTTTATTCCTTAAAGAATGTATACACTGCATTTCATTACCTTGGCTGATTTCCAGAATCTCAGTGTAGCAGTATTGGTGGGTATTATTTAAAATATTAAATACAATTGTTAAGGGAAAGAAAGAAAAGAAAGAAAGAAAAGAAAGAAAAGAAAGAAAGAAAGAAAAGAAAGAAAGAAAAGAAGGGGGGGGGGAGAGAGATATCAGTAACTTTGCTGCCTCCGTGTAAAAGAAATTGATTGTTTTCAATTTCATGAGCAAGAAAATATAGTTACAGAAAGGTCAAAGGATACACCCACTAAGTCATAGCAAAGCTGGGATACAATCCAGCTGTCCAGTGCTATAAAAATATTCCTGCCTCTTCTCACCTCAGTGGGGTAACGTTAAAAAACCGTAAGAAGTATGTGTAATCATCATTTTCATGTGTGAAAATATGTAGAGTGGGGCAAAATAGATTAATTTTCTGGTTTGTTTAACTGGAAATTGGAATGGGTATCAGAGGAACACAATAGCATGCTAATTTATTGTTATCGGTATTGTAATTACATCTTCAATTATCACAAAAAGACGTAGGTAGAAAAATGGGAAGACTGCTGTAAGTTTCTGTGGATATTTGGTACTGGAAACACGAGCTTTGGAACGGCATTGACTGGTTTATGGCAGATCCAGATAAAGAGGCAGCGACCGTAAGACCCTCTGTACAGATGGGAATGCATGCAATTAATCATTGCTTCAATTAAATAAAACATAAAGGTAGAATTGCCCCTCCTCTGCCGTACCCGTAGGTTTTATCAGAGGCAGCTGTGCTAATGGCCTGTTCCTGCAAACTGTGAGCACCAACCTCTGACCACCTTCCTAACCAGCTTTTGTTTGCTCTGATTCTA
The DNA here is from genome assembly GCF_000699145.1 of Aptenodytes forsteri. NCBI lineage: Eukaryota > Metazoa > Chordata > Aves > Sphenisciformes > Spheniscidae > Aptenodytes > Aptenodytes forsteri. Next base: position 50,848 of record NW_008796211.1, read on the forward strand.
GCAAGAAGACAAATGTTAGTTGCTCTCTAGGATGATACACTCAGCAAGTTTGACTTGCATTTAAATGAGTCTAAAATAATAGTATTTGCCGGAATTAATGTGATCCACTGTTCCATTTTCTCTTTCAGTATTCCATGAATAATATTAAGTTCTTTTCTGTGGTTGTGCCACCTTTTCCATTAGCTATGTAGAGCATGCAGCTCTTTGAAAAATGTCAGTGTATAAACAGTGTTGCTGAGAACCTAACTAAACCTCTAAAAGCCAGCAACAAAATGTGGAAATGCTGGTGAAAAAATGGTGCGTGAAAAAATTACGACAGGTGGTGGAAGGGGAGGGTTGAGATGAAAGAGTATGGTTTGATGTTTTGTTTCTTTTTTCTAAAGCTTTGATTGCACCATTAGAATTCAGAATTGCTTGAGGGTTCTTCAGACTAAGTGTAGCAGAAAAAAGTGCTCCATAATTCTGGACTAAATATACTTTTGTAAAGACAATTATAAAGATCTCATCCTTGAGGAAGAGAAAACCTGGTAGCCACTAGCCTGCTGCATGTCAGCACTGATATTTGACTAAATTGGGCTTTGCAGTTAACCAAAGCTATTACCTGTTTCCTGAAACAGTGGCGGGGGGGAGTAAACATATATACGGGTCATTAATATGAATGGGCAATTCTTTTTGCATGCGTTCATGAGCCATCCAGGTAATTGAAAGTGAAATCTAAAGAAGATGTGCCTCTAAAGAAGATCCATCTCTTTAAGACCTTGTCTTACGGATTTTTTTTCTGGCAGCCTGAAGCACTGCCAGTTCAGATTTAGGGACAGCTAATTGGAAACTTTTTTGGAAACGTGCACATCACTGTACTCCAAAACCGCGCAGGCTGTGCATCAGCTCCCCCCGCCCTCGCCCCATCGCTGTCACTTTTCTTTCCTGCTTGTTTTTCCAGACGTGCTGCTGTCCTCTGAATCAAATATCGCAGAAAATTGTTTTCAGCCAAACAGCAGCAGTTAAGTTGTTAACTCACTATTATCTCAACCCACTGTCAGGAACTATAAATGCCTCTTTATAGCCCAGTTGGGAGTATTTTAGCGCTAGCTTTACAAAGCTGGGTGGGGAGGGGGCTGGGGTTTTTCTGGAGAGGGCAGGGGGAAGGCTGGCAACCCCTAAATAAGGTCTTCCTTTTCATATTCTGAAGTGGCAGCGCTAAGGGGGAGGTATTCTGCAAAAGGATTTAGATACTGCATCATTCAACTTGTTACGCGCAGTTGAAGCACCTCTGCCAGTACATAATGCAAAAGGAGAGTACGGGCACCTGACAGCTTATCTACAGGACAATTAATTAGCTGAAGGTGTGACTTCAAAATTACTTAAACTTTAGTTAATTCTTGGTTTGACACTGCTTTCAAGTTAAAGTAGCCCTATATCAGTTCAATTTAAATTTACCTCTGGTGTCACTTACCTCTGAAGTAATTTACGTAAAACAATTTGCCAGTTACTCTAATTCTAAGTAGGTCAGCAAAAACTTAACTAATAGCATTTTAGATAGTTCATTTTTTAAGAAGTTAATTCAAGTTAATTTCCCTGAGGTTTGCTATGTAGTCAACCCTAAGAATGGGATGTGCAAACCCCAGAAAGCCAAGTAGAGCATCAGCACTGGTACAGTACCAAGCACAAGGGTAGGACTCAGACCCTCCCATTTCTCTGGGGCGTTAGGTGCGTCACTTGTGGTCTCAAAGGAGAAACCGTGCCCAAGGTAGGGGCCATGTCATGAGGTTTTTAGTGGTTCAGGTTTCATTTCACTACAAAAAGCCCATAAATTGCCAGTCAACCTAATTTTTTGTGAGAGAAGATGACTTTCAGCACTTGCTCCAGTGAGTGTTTAAATACAGTCATATATAATTAATAATTTTTATTTATTAGAACACAAACTCAGGTCTCTTCTCTCCTAGCAAAATGCCCCAACCATCCCTCCTATGCAACAGATACTTAAATAATCCTTGAAAAGGGAAATAGCTCCGGCGGGTGGTACTGAGAGCACACCCTCATCAGCGTACCTGAAACTGTGTGGATTAAAGCACACTATCGGGATGCCAACGGAGATCACTTGAAACTGAACCTGGGTCTCTCATACTCTGCACAAAAGCTCCCCTGGGTGGGAGGTGACCACATACTGCTTCTTTCTCCAGCTAAATTTAGATATCCCTCCAGTAGCCATGCGAACACCACTAAATCAGGTCATGCAAGAGAGGAAATCACCGCAGGTTCTGCTTTTGAAAACGGCATTACTGTCAGATATATACTCTAAAAAATTTTTCTGAAATTATAGGAGAGGGAAAATACAATATGTCATCAGGAACTGAAAACATTCATTTCTTAAACCCTCCCTAGCAATTTTCAGGTAAAATTACTAAATGAAACCTTTGGTCTCCCTTAGAAATCAATGACCTCTGAAAAATTAGTGACCAAACAGAAATAGAAGACAATTCAAGGTAAGTCTATTGACAAAAGAGAAAGAAAGAAGAGTTCAAACCATCTCACTAAAGATGAAATAGTGGAGGGTGCTGCTGGATGAGAGATACTAAGTCGAGATTAAAATGTCTCACATCTGCAATGAATCACACTTAAGAAAAACTGCCCACCAAAGGTTGTTTGTCCACCTGCCAGGTGAAAAAAACAGATAAAAATTGGGACCTAAATTTTCCCAAGTGTTTCTGCTCACTACCTCAGTCTTCATGTGAATAACCATCTGTGGTGGGTTGACCCTGGCTGGACACCGGGTGCCCACCAAAGCCGCTCTATCGCTCCCCCTCCTCAGCTGGACGGGGGAGAGGAAATATAACAAAAGGCTCGAGGGTCAAGATTAGGACAGGGAGAGATCACTCACCAATTACTGTCACGGGCAAAACAGAC
>NW_008796211.1:54442-83324 GCF_000699145.1 Aptenodytes forsteri
CCATGGGCTGCAGGGGGACAGCCTGCCTCACCATGGTCTTCACCACGGGCTGCAGGGGAATCTCTGCTCCTCCCCCTCCTTCTTCACTGACCTTGGTGTCTCCAGAGCTGTTTCTCTCACATACTCCCACTCCTCTCCTCTGGCCGCTGTTCCGCAGCAGTTTTTTTCCCCCCTTCTTAAATATGTTATCAGAGAGGTGCTACCACCGTTGCTGATGGGCTCGGCCTTGGCCAGAGGCAGGTCTGTCTTGGAGCCAGCTGGCATTGGCATGGGGGAAGCTTCTAGCAGCTTCTCACAGAAGCCTCCCCTGTAGCCCCCGTGGCTATGCGAACCCAATACCCCATGGGTGAGTTTGTACTGGTACAGCCAGCAGTTCCACGGGCAGCGTGGATGGATCTGGTTTTGCGGGGTGGCGGGGGTACCGAGTTGGACAGTGTGGGTGCAAACTACACCCTGCCACTGCTGGGGGGTGAGCAGAGAGCAGGCTCATGGTTTTAGCACAAAACACGCACCAAACACACGCAAGAACAGGCGAACAGGTTTTGGTAGCTGAGTGCCAAAGGACAGAATATTTTTTATTTTCCTAAAGAAACAGAAATCAGGATTCCTATCCACAGTTTAGATGCTACGTTAACAGTTACTGAATTAAGCCATCTATAACTACAGGAGGACTTTAAAAATAAAACAGCAGCAATGGATCTCCTTATTCTGGCTCATATTTCCTACAACGTTTGTGATGCAAGGTACTCGGTTCTGAATACCCAATCTCAAATGATTCAGACAGGCCGATTTTTCAGAAAAAGTCTGCCAACCCACTTTGTGAACACCAGATCAATGCAGAGTTCGGGAAGTCAAACTCCCAAAAATTAGAAGCTATTAAACTAACAATAATTTAGAAAAATTTCAGCCTGTATATTTAAAAAGCTATGTTGTTGTTTATCCTTAACCCCAAACATTTTCTGTCTCAAAAATTTGTATCATCTCACTAGCCATTCTGGAAAACTACAGTTTCTCCATTTCAAGCAATAAGTATCCTATGAAACTTCACCACTCACCCCATTTGGTGCTGATAATTAGCTACCTATATGACAATCCCATTCAACTGCTGATACTTTAAAATTTTCCAGTCTTCTTGTAAAATACAAAAGTACTTTAAGAGGCAATGCACCATCTGGCCTCATAATGTCTCTGTTACTCTTGCAGGATATCAAAAATTCACTGCTCCCTCCCTTTCCATCATAATCTTCTGCAGGTTCTTCTGTCCAATTTAGCTTCTTTTTATCTTAAAAACATAGTAAATTTAGAAAGCATTCAAAACCCAAAAAAGAGCCAAAGCTCTACGGTATTGCCATGCCGTAATGCAAATGTGGTTTTAAGCTAGCAGGGATGACACTGCTAATGTCACATAAAGCAGACATTTAGAGCAGAAGTGGTTAAGTGACTTTGGAAAGTTCAGGTTTTCCTTATTGAGTGTTTTCAGACCTTGGAGAAGATATTTGCATTTCTTGAACACCAGGCGTGTATTTTTAAAAATAGAGAAGTCCTAGCAAAAAGTGCTTCAGGTTTTGTTTTGCGGGGGAAGCTATAAAATAACAACTGGATATATTCAAAGTCTAGCTAATTAAGAAATTCCTTTGAATTTCAAATAGACTGTAAAACTTTTGTAGAAGCGCTAAAAAAACCAAAAGTATGTGAAAAATCAAGTCAGCTTTTTGTGCCACCATTTTATTTAGCTCTGTTTGATGCATCTTTTCCTAGTTATTGATTTTCTTCCTTTTTTATGTATGTATATGGTGGTCCACAGGTAACAAGAATTTACAGAAGTGTCTGAATGCTTAGAGTTGTTCTCTGTTACACTGAAAAATAGTATTTGTTACTTGGGAATGAATGTGCACAGAATGAAGAAATTAAAACCATTCATAAAACTTTCCAACTACGTTTCCCCCTATTCTGTAGTGCTTAGCCACAAAACCTAACTTTCCTAAAACTTCATTCTTTGCACAGAATGATAACTTACATAGTACTGCAATATATGAATAAATATTGTCTAACTCTTACTTCATTTCTTTGCTCAGTTCAAGTGGTATCATATAAAAGTCCGAAGGACTGCAATCATTCCCATACCTCATTTTCTCAACAGTGTTTTTACATTGCTGTGTTGCTATAACAAGTATTATAAGTGGAAGAAAATTGAAATACATGCTCAAATGTTTGCCAAAAAATTAGATGTTCTGGACTGCTGCCAAGGAAAAGGGAAAGAATTCCCAGTAAACCATCCAGCAGATACTACCCACCCATTCAAAGAGTATCCAAAACAGCAGAATACTCCTTCATCTGGTGACGTTCATAAAATCCAAAAGTACCTGAATTAGATGCCTTTTCATGTAGTTTTGTGCGAATGCTTGATTTCTCCCTAATGTCTGGAAATAATTTGTTAAAAGTCTCAGGCTTCCCTGAGATACTGCTAGTGTCTAAAACGTCACCTGTCAGAAAGAAATGACCTTTCCATGAAGAAAACGATCGTTGCTTATGTCTTTTTAAATGCTGATAAACTTACATGAGACCAACAACAACAGCAAGATTTATTGTACAAAACCCCCTAGTATATATGCACCATCAGGTAACTTCACATTCTCTGATGAATAAACAATTGAAGTCATAATTGTTTGTGCATTCCTGCAAATGTCAACAAAATCAAACATCTGTCGTGCCAGATAAGGAAACGTGACTCATTTAATATACTTAGCACTCTACTCAGCCTTGAAAAGGTCACTCAGATTTTAACAAGCAGCGCGTAGTTTACTGGCTTCTAGTAAATGACCATGTAGTGACAATAAAGCTATGATGGTATTTGGTTACCCTTCAAACGACATATTTGATTAAGATAACACATCATATTTAGCACAATCTGTTTAATGTTGCTTTTGGATATACTCTAACCCTTTAATTACAACTGACTTTAATATAAAATCATTTTTACCAAAGTGATGCTCATAACCCCCAGTCCCATCCCACCAAAATAAGCAGAGCAAGCCAGAACAATCGCCTTGAAAGCCACCAATTTAAGACAACAAAGAACATACAAAGGCAGCATTTACTCTTCTGCCATCTTCAGTGGCAATAAACAAAATCCACACACAGTCCAACTGTGGATTGAAGTGATCAGCAACACGCAGGTATTGCTCGTCTGCCAAAAGCACAAGGACTAAACACCCTTTTGATAATATTTTGGCTTCCTGCATCAGGCTCCTTGATCCAGTCCTGAATCCTGTCAGAAATGACTCATGGCAAGTGCTGCTTGTTATCCCCGCTGACCTACACCAAAAGGCTGTTAGGACAGCCCAGGAATGTCTCATTTTGCATAGAGCTATTTAGCTGAAAACTGATCTTTTGAAACCATTCTCAATATCCTTCACTATTCTCCTGTTGGCCTGTACCCAAAATAATTGCTAATTTCAATGAGAGAGAGACAGTTAGGGGTGAATATGGACACAGTATGGAAGAGAGGATCATGCCTGCTTCACCAGATGGTGCTAAAGCATGGGTGCAACCCCTTGGTCATTTAGTCAATTTTTTGCTTGACGGCTATTGTAACCTAACACAAGAATACAGTGCATAGGGTCTCATTTGGCTATAAAAACCCTGGCAAAGTGTTAATATTCCTGGTACTGATGAGTTCGTTCTGTTCCTCCTTAAAACAAGAAAAACTAATCCTGAAAGATACTATTATATGGGAGACCAAAATAATCAACGTATTTTGCAGACTGGTTGGCAGGTTAGAGTTAGCACAGATGCACAAATGGGTTGATCACGTCCCTGGACAGCTGGTGGGAGCTGGCCCAACTCTCTTTCCTCTGTTCTTCTCCCAAGTATTTGACTCCTGAGCCAATTCTGTGAGCTGGCTCCAGAAATTCATTTATAACCTATGGGGGTGATTTGGGATGAGAAAACAATAATCTAAGAAGGTATGTGCTTTGAGTAAAGGTGAATTTGAGGTGCTTTAGATGTCTAAATTATGGAAGACCTTGTACAAAGGAGGAGAAAGGATATGGGCTGTTCTTCCTTTCCATTCATTTCTGGCACATGAGAGAGCCACAAGGCCCAGTGAAGATTATACTACTTACAGAATTATTTTTTTTCATCCCCAAAGGATTACAAAACACTTCATGAAGTGTCAGTTTGTTTCACACCTGCCAGTAATGGGAAATATGGATTACAGCCCTCTGTGCCAAGGTTGATCACTGCTACCTTGGGAGACGACAAGTGGGTCTGTGTATCCAGTTCATTCCTGAAGGACTCCGTTGCGTAAATGAGCTTGAATTTCAGCTGATACTCAGCTAATCGAATAACCAAGCTTTGCACTGGGTTGTTACCAGGCTCTCTCATTGCCTGTTCCACCTGTTTTAGAGTTTTGTTGGCCTGACCTCTTCTACTGCAAATACACGGTAGGTACGGACATGCAAGCAGAAGTCACTTCCAAGGCAGAACATGGCATCACTGTGAGGTGGTGGCCCACATTGTCGAGGATCACCCGTTCGCATGATTAGATCATGTACGTGCATTTGCCATGTTTAGCATCCTTCGTATAGACCCATCCTACAGTATTTTGCACAACACAATTGCAGAGATAGATGGCAGCACAAAGGATCAAGGTATTCAGTTACAGATCAGGAAAAAATTATGCATACAGGTTACACCTCTCTTTCCTGGAATCTGAATAAATGGCCAAATGGAATATGAAATAATTTCAACAGGAAAAATAAAGAAGAATACCTTCAGAATAAGATCAGACTTAATCTGCAGTGTTTCTTCAAAATCCATATAATTGCAATACAGTTATGTTTGCAGAACAACATCATCCACGGACCATGGATGATGGTCCCCGTGCATGGGGAAAAATGTAGTTGATGGGAAAGGTTGTGAGTGAGTTGAGGCAGAACTGATGACTTGAGTCACAGCTAGTGGTTAAAGTACAGCTAAAAAGTAAAAGAAAATGCAGAACTCAGTGAATGTGAGATCCCAGTTAGCAGCAAGGCAAATAGCTTTTAACAGAGAATTAGAAAATTGGAAGAGCTATAAATATCAGTTACAGGTGACACACGAGGAGAATGTAGGCAACAACTTATGTCTTATGGTAAAGATAGTCATTTGGGGGAAAAAGTATTATTTGAAGGTGTGCTCATGGTCTTTTTGCTTCCCGGTTATGGTTTGGATGTCACAGTGCTGTAGTTAGAAAGACCAGCAAGCTGTCCAGTGTTTGTGTAGTACAGCTTTCTGCCCCTCTCCACTGTCTGGATGACTTGAAAGCCCAAAATCTGAATTCAGTATCTAACTGAAACACTCAGTTCCGTTACTGCCAGCAACCGCCTGTTGAGCAGGAAGTAAATAGTCAACATTTCTTATTCCCGTAATGGACTGAGTAGCCTAAACAATCAGAAGGAAATAATTTTTTACAGATTGCATAATTCCATTGCAGAACATATTGCTCCAAAGGAATAAAATGTGTGGAAGAGTTAGAAAAAGATTAGAAAAATTCAAAGAGGACAGGTCCATCAGTATGAAATAAACGTGATGGCCCAAATACAATGTGAACTCTTGACCATAAGACAGAAAGCCGTGGGGAGGTATGCTGGGAAAGGACCTGTATATAATTCTGTATTTAGTACCTCTATATAGTTCTATAATTTCCTATTTCTTATGTTCTTTTGTGTCTGCTGCTGGCTGACCTCAGAGACAGGACACTGCCTTAAGAAGACCCTTGGTCTGAGCCAGTAAGGACGTTCCTATGTAAGCAGGTTGGAATATTGTCTTAAAAAAACGGTCCTTTAAGATGCACCTTTAAAAATTTAATTGTGTTTCAGACCTGGCAAGTGCATGATTAATCTTGATCATGAAGATATATTTCTCTTTGTGTTATATTTTTAATCATAATTAAGGACATTTTTCTACTCTGGGCCATATTGCTATTTCATTTACTTAAGCTGTAATGATTAAATCTAATTTGCTACTCTGTGAAATCTTAATCCTACTGAAGACTAATGGGTATAGTACACAGTTCAGTTAAGAAACAGATTCACCACATAACCTCCATTAAATAATTCCATTTATTTTGATAAAACTAGCTGGCACATGAAAGAAAGAATCTATGGTGGTCTCTAGTCTCCAGAAAATCACAGAATTTTTAATACAAGCACTGAAGAGATGTTTTGACCTCTTCCTGAACATATGATTTCTCACAGCAAGGAGTCATGAAAAAAATTTCAAAACAAATCCAGCTCATAAAATCTGTACTCTAAAAAAAGCCACCTACATTTTGTGCTTGATCTTATTTTACAAGTACAGTATTATCCTTTTCAAATATATGAAATGTCAGCTTGAAAATACAGGGATAAGGGCTTCTATATCCACAGTGAATATGATTTCTCTGAAAAACAATGACAGAAAAGCCTATTACTAATAAAGTATTCTCACTTTAATCACGTTTCCTTCATTACTCCCATATTTTAGGTGATATAAAAGGAGGAACAATTATTGCCTTGTTCACTTTGATTTATTTGGCTCAGTGCCTCCTTACCTAGGTAATGTAAAATAAACTGTGCTACATGGGTCATTTATGATGCGATTTAATAAGATGCTTTTTATTTCTAGCCTGAAGGGAAACATATTAGTTTGCAAGCACCTGGCAAAAAAACATTTCTTTCGTTGCTTTTCTATTTTCATTCAGTAGACTTCAGCCTACAAGGTAATTTAAAGCTACAATGCACAGGTTGTCATAGAGGCAATGTACTAAACAGGACTTCAAAACCCACATAAGGATATGGTGCCTGGACACCACAATAAGGAAGGTCATAACTACAAGCTTGACCAGTTCCTAACTTCCTATGGGTATTTCTGTGTAAATTAAGACTTGTTCCTTTTCATTGTCTGAAACAGGTTAATGTTTTTCCTTAACAGCACATGCTGTCTACAAACAAATTTTTATATACGTAACAGACACCTGAGACAGACCTGGAGGTAAAAAAAACAGAGCTAGGAAATTGGTTTTCTACAGACACTTTGAATAACGTGGGCAAGTTTACCACACTCAAACTTACAAAAAACTTACAGGAATTTGAGTCCTGTTTCTATGGCTTTTAGGTTTTTTGAGGATTCATTTATACCCATTCTGTGGGAATAACTTTTAGCTCAACTTCGTGGATGGCAAAAAGTTAAAGGAGCTGTTATTTCAAAATACTACGCAGGGATACTCCATATATCGTCTGTAAAAGAGCTGATGTTGATCACAAAGCACTGCAGCTAAGATCTCACACCTGTTTCCATTACAAATCCCTGTTTTTTGTCACTCAAAGTTTTCAGACATTCCCAAAAACAGGCCGGAAATTGTTTTTCTACAGACACTTTGAATAACGTGGGCAAGTTTACCACACTCAAACTTACAAAAAACTTACAGGAATTTGAGTCCTGTTTCTATGGCTTTTAGGTTTTTTGAGGATTCATTTATACCCATTCTGTGGGAATAACTTTTAGCTCAACTTCGTGGATGGCAAAAAGTTAAAGGAGCTGTTATTTCAAAATACTACGCAGGGATACTCCATATATCGTCTGTAAAAGAGCTGATGTTGATCACAAAGCACTGCAGCTAAGATCTCACACCTGTTTCCATTACAAATCCCTGTTTTTTGTCACTCAAAGTTTTCAGACATTCCCATTTGAAACAACACTGTCCACCTTTAGGCTTAGCTGGAAAGAGATTCATAAGTGAGAAAAGAAAAAAAAAAAAACCAAAACACATTGCACCTATTTTTTCTGTTTCTAAAAATAAGTAGCACTTCACCGCACAGCTCCACAGACAAAGAAATTTTCAGCTGTTTCCATTTTTTTTGTCTGTTTCTTTGTCTCAGCTACCAATGGTTGAGACTTATGCATCTAGCACTGGATTGTTCATTAGGTTTATGCCCCCATGCATGCATATCTTATTTGCTAGTCTACAGTCCCCTTCAGAGTTAAAAACACAAGTATGAAATCTTTCGCTGTTGCTTGAAAAAATCCCAACCAACAAAACAAAAAGCCCCACCAAGTGCCCTCCTGAAGATGAAGTCCTAAAATCGAGCCTAGATAGTCACCTGAGTTTTAGAAATGTGGTAGCTCAACCACATGAAGGAGGTGGGGATTCTGAAGAAGTGGTGAAGGGGTCCTTGCAAGGCTTTTGGGAGGAATTTAACCAACAATGCAAACCTGCGTGAACAGCGCTGTGGCTTACTTCTCAGTCCCCCCATGTAGTTTAGATGAGAATGGTAGGAGTACACATCATTTTAGCTGTAGTTTATGAGACACCCTTGGATGTCTTAATGTATAATGAGAAGAAGAGGTACGATGTTAGAAACTACTGATGACTTAAAATCACCTTTAATCTGCCTGTAGGTGAGAATCTCTGTAGCTATGCCTGTATAGTTGCACAAGCAGCACCGATTTGGGATGTCATGATTTGCAAGGGCATAAATACAAGTACCATCAACATTTCTTTAACATACAGCCTTCGGTGTCGGTACATTGGTACAGCTGATGGAGATATCGTGCCAGGTACCACACCGGTATACAGCCCCATCTCTCACAAAACAAGTTGTGCAGACCTCTGCTGCTCTGTCTCTGCAGCAGTCCTGATGAGGCATATTCCTCTCTCATTTTACACTGCCTCTTCTCCTGAGAATATGACAGTGGAATTCCAGACCTCTCATGACTATCTTAGAGACCAAGAGCTCTCTCCTCCAGATTTAACACACTTTATCCACGCACGTGGAACCAGGCAGTTTTGTTTGCAGACAGTGCCAACAGGACCAGGAAGGATCCTTCTACAACATGCAGGAAGAATTCTACTATTACCCTGAGCAGAAATTCAAATTCCATATTTTCAACGGTGTTCTTCAATTTTTTTTAGGTCAAAAATATGCGAGTCTCAGAAGCACGCCAGCATGCTTTTTGGTATACAGGTAAAAGATTAACTAATTTCCAGTTAAAATTGTTTTCTCAGGAGGGCAAGGCTATTGAGGCAATTCTTGTTTCTGTTACTTCAATGATAACATCTGATGCTATATCTTCTGGCAGTATTTATGCATGTGAAGTAAAGCACTTACCAAATGGGATATGTGGTTAGTACATCAATATAGTCATATAATCCATAAACATTTCTCTTTCATAAGCTCTTATCACATTATCACTGATTATTTAGAAAAAACATTAGTGCTGTATGACATCCTTCCCTATCTCATTTTTAGCCTTAAGTACAGTTAAAATATGCTGAGGAACAGGGATATAAGGTGGGGAGCAATCTGAAGCAAGACTGGAAATGGGGTAACTGGAACTTCAAAGGTCTTACAAGTTGCAACTCTATTTCACAAACTGCAGCCTGCATATACCTGGTCCAGGCTTGGGTGGGAAGGAACCATCGCAGTGTGCCAAGAGCTGGGTTTGCCAATCCAACCAATTTGCCATGCTGAATAGCTAAAGCAGCATGGTTCACTACTCAAAGAGCAGTGTGGATAAGACAAAGCTAAAATAAAATAAATTTGCTAGGATGTTTTTTTAAACTGTGGAAGCAGGTATGCTGAAGGTGCACACTCACAACTCAAGAGATTCCATAAAGAAAATCTATTTATGGACTAAAGACGCTAAAAAATGTTCAGTAAAAACATCTCTTGATACAATTCACCAATAATCACACAGATTCCTCTGTAAGATCATGCTTCATTACTCACTGAAATTAGCAAAATGAATTCTCTTAACTCCAGGGGGGGAATCAATTCAGGAACCAGTGAATGTGTTGATGCTGCTCTTACATAGGCAACAAAAGATTATGTTTTGCTATTTTGCTATAGCAAACCTGACTGCAGTAGAAGACCTAAGGGAGCTAAGACAAATGGTTATAAGAAATTATTTATGGCTAGATTTTGTCTCATCTCTCTTGAGCCTGCAACTGTAGTTAGGTTTACTTTAATAAAATAATAGGAAGCAATCTTAGTATCTGGTTTAAAGGTTAGTATTGTACTTTCGGAGAATCTAATCTTATCCTGGGCTCCCTGCCGAGCTGTATTAACTGATAACATTTCCTTCCGCATCTTCTTAAAGACACTGTCATGCCATGTGCAGTTCACTGAACCACTGGGTTTTGCTCTTTGTCTTTTCTTGGATTATATATATTTCATCAGTCTTGGGCTTCCATCTTACATAAAGAAATGGCTTGTTCTTAGCAAGGAGCGTGCTTAAAGCTTGTAGCAGCACACATTGGATGGAAAGCACGCAACACAACGAAAAGAACCTGCTCTGCAGCACCCATGAGCGTTCACTGTTTTTCATCATAATGTTAGATTAGAGAACAAGGAGACCTGTCTCATGAACAACAGCTGCTAGTGGAGTGTGTCAGTACTAGGACAGCTATTCGCAAATGCACTCTTTAAAAGTGAAGGGAGAAATGTCAGAATGTGTCGAAGATACCACTGTCAAGCTTGATCTGTTGCCATTATATATAAGATTTACCCACAGAATTTCTCCTCCAAGCAATTATTAGCCTGCACTAAATGCTGGGAGCATGTCCAACCACCCTTCTGAAATGAGACAGTAAAATGGACGGGATGTCTGCCTTCACAAAACCAGGGACCTCTGGGGTTTTCACTGCTAAGCTAGAGCTGTGCAAGTCTGTTCTTCTCTCACTTTAGCAAAAGGAAATAAAATATGATGTTATCACTGGCTCTGATTATACCACTGATCTTGCTGATTCAATGAAAGTTTATAAAAATTAGAATCATCATACTCCCTTATTTACAAAGATTGCAAAGACAAAACAAAGGTGATACAAAGCCAACTCACGTTCAACAAATAAAACTGTTCAATCTCTGCAAAGATTTCCCCAGCTAACCTAACGTGAGGCTGAATGAAGCTAACGTTTATCTGCCACTGGTCAGGAACTGGCAGACCTGCTGTCTTCATTGTTAACAGCAATTCTTACATCCTGCTTCAGCGGCAATGATTAGATGACTTCTGAAGGCCTCTTTCAATTCCCTTATCTATAGTCTGACAATCGTTTAGTTCTGCAGTTTAAATATGGGTTCATTTCCTCATGAAGAAATAATATATTCACAATTTCACTTATAAATCCCTGACAAAATTATTTCAGCTGCATATAGCAGAGGAGGGGGATGCAAAAAGGTACTGCAGATATTGTTGTCTGTCAGCTTAGACTGTGGTTATACGGGATGAAGCCTTCCTGTCCTCATTTCTGAGCACTCACAGTGCTCAGAAAGTCAGAGTTTATTGTTACAGAAAGTCAGAGTTTAAAGCAGAAATGAAAAGGAGACATTAGCACTCGATGACTAAAATGAAAGTTTCATTGTTACAAAGGGAAATCTCACAAGCACTTTTCTGTCTGTTGTTCTCACAACAACCTTCATTCTGGCAGAACAAGACAAATAAACTACATGAAAGGCTTCATCCTGGAGGAAGTTGCAAAGCAGCCATTCCTCTAAAGTATCTATGGAAAAATTATTTTTTATTTACGCACAGACTTATTTATCACTCCTACATGTTTAGGGTCTTTTATTCCACTGCTTAAAAATCAGCTAGTTTACTGTTGTATCATTTCCATATTTATACCATTATTAGTGTCAAAATGATCTTACAAGTATCTGTTGAAAACATTGTTAAATGTAGACATGTTTGACTCTTAACAAGTCAGTACATCAAAAATTTTTATTGCTTTTTGCAACATTTCAAAAGCAAACCCTTTCCTCATCAGAGGCAAATCACCTTATTTCTCTTATAACAACCAATACATTTCCCAGCCAGTTTGACCTTTTTTTTTTAAAGCCACTAAAATCACCAGAAATCTTCATATGAAGGGAAGCGTATAACACTTCATTATCTTCATATAACACAAAGCGAGGAAGAAATTGGTGAACATGCATAGTACATCCCTATGTTTGATGGAGTAGGGATGAACAAGAAGTAGTAAATTTTTGTGAGGCATGGGGAACTTACATTGTGCTCCAGTAACACACTGATATGAATTTGTGCTGGCTTCTTTTCCTCAGCTGCTGGATTACTCCTGTTAACAGAATACAACAAATTATTTGAGTTACGTAGCTGACACTTCTCACTGCATTGCTTGAAGAAATGAGTCCGTCCATCTCCAGCCCAAGCAGAGGACCCACCAGATGCAGGTGATTAATCCAATCACACTGCCAGTGACTGAAGCAAGTGACATGGTCTTCTGTGAGGCCAGGACATCTTACTGCCCGTTTGGTTTTAGCTTCTTTATGGGACTTGCAGCAAGCGTGGAAATCGGTTGTAGAGGTTATGTCTTGTGACTGGATCAACATTCAGATTTTCCTGATTAATATAATGGAAACATCCCAAGACAGAGAATCTGCTTCAGTCTCCAGACTAAGAACGAATCTAATTCTCAGAGCTTATTAGCAACAGCTAAAGATCTGACCGATGTAACCTGATTTGGAGATAAAAGTTCCTTTCAAACTAACACTCGTAAAATTGACCTGATTGCATGTTTCCCTGTCTCTAATTCAATCAAGTAATAACCCACCAAAAGGTTGCTGGAAACGGTTCCTGCTGACAAAATGGGGTAGCTTGCATTGCTGCTGCAGAGCTGCAGAGCTGGAAAAGAAAACTATGTCCCAGCCCTGTGCAAGTGCACGGGTGCTGAACCGCTAAATGTCTCACGCTTGTTGCTATCATATTTGTATTGCTTTCCTCAGAAAGAAAAGAGGAGAAGCTTTATCTGAAACTTGCTACAGACCAGTTGGAATTTAGCATAAGTATACACTAAGCAGAAGTGATTTGTCCTTTCTTCGGTACACTAAGTGTTCTGCAAGTCTCATAAATAATTTTTAAAGCTACCTAGTGCAATAAAATATGTAGCCAGGCTCTGACTAGAATACTGTGATATACTGATACTGAGAGTTCCATGTCTTAACAACATATTTTCATTCTCTTAGCTGATATCTTCCCATATCCACTCTAATTCCCATGACAATTCTGAATTTGTTTATTGTGTAACATCCATCAGGGAGTTTACAATATGTAGATTATTACCAGCAGGATGGCTGCATTTAAATTAACATACAAAATACCTTGTGTACAGAGAGCGATATGCTCATCTTCTCTGAGAACATTAAAACAGTGAACTTGACCATCTTATCTTGTTCAGTCATTTTATTAGTGCCAGGGTGTTTTTGTGGAAAACTACAGTATAATGTTAGTCTCTGTGAGATTATATCTTGACTTTCCTTCATTTTCCAGCAATTTATTGCAGACCAGAATAAATTCAAAGTATAAAAACTACCTGTCTCAGACATAACATTGTGTCAGATAATATCGTCTTAGTAAATATTGTTTTTTCCTGAAAAAAATAATAATGGAGTATAAATTATCCTGAGAAAACTCAGAGTGCAGACATTCCCAGATCTATGAACTTGGGGGGAAAAAAAAGAAGAATTGAATCCATACTTCATACCTGATTAAAATGAGTAAGAAAATAGATGGATCAAAGCACCCTACATGTTTTTATAAGCATTGTTCACTCCTTAACCCCAATCATGTGCCTATTTTAATTTTCTTAGTAAATAGTGCCCTCTGCAGCATGCCTTCAACTTCTGCAAGGTTCTAAGTACAACGCACTCATTGACTGACCCTTAATGCATCACAAGCGAGGGACATTGTGCCAAAAATATGTCGTTCCAGCAAACCTGCATATCTTTTGTGTTGCTTTGCAGTGTATGCTGGAGGTCTAAATGTTTCCCAGGCTGCAGTCAGCACAAGAAAAGGATTTCTGGGTTTGTGAGAGAGACAGCGTCTGTAAGGAAGGCAAAAGCTAGACACATGTAAAGAAAAAAGCCTGCTCATTAAAGCAGTTATAACAATATAATTTGGAAAACTGCTATATATGATTCCTTCTAGTAGTAATAGCATGCATTTGTATGGCGTCTTTCAGCCAGTTTAATTTAATAAGCATTAACTATTTACTCTTGGGAGATTTGTATAGGACATGATACAAATTATTAACACCATTTAGGGATAATTGATTTTTTAAAAATTTTGCTTTTATTTTATTAAGGGTTACTTAAAATCTCAGTGTATGCTGTAATGTTTATTTTATCTATTAAATCCTAAATTCATTTTAAAGAACACCTTTTAGTCATGACAGCAGTTTCTAGGTCAGATATTTTCTCTTCTGAAATTCTCCCTTGTCTGCTGTACATAATTTGTCTTACAATGTACAGTCTCTTATTCAAAGAGAACTTTTAATCTTTTATGGAGACTTGATAGTGCCTGATTCATAATATAATAAGTTCAGCCAGAGAATAAAGACATGCTGGGATGAGAAAAATGAGAGCTAGACAAACATCTGTCGGGAATGGTTTAGCTAAAATTGGGGCCAGAACATTGACTAGGTGACCTTGTGAGGTCATCTTTGTTTCCAGTCCCATTTTTTATTATTCCATGAAAAACTTTGCTTGATCAGACCTCCTTTCTTTTCTGTTGTGTCATTCTGCTACAGCAAAGATCAACATGAGTGTCCGTACTGAAGATCTGTCATTATATATACCTGAAAAGGGATTACAAGTGGTTTGCTGCACAGACTTCATCTAAAAAGCAAAATAAATCAGATGACATTGAATTGCACGCTGCAATATCTTGACTTCTTCTAATACCTGGTTAAAATCTGGCTTGGGCATCTATACATTTAAATACTACCTGTAGATAAGGCATTGAATCTACAGGTTGACTTTCAACTCTAGGTATCCTTCTGATGCAACAGCAAGTTTGGAAGTGCCTGGAGGTCATCTTTCCCCAGAATGCTTCTGTATATGTCAGAGGAGGGGGAGCTAAGCATTTAACCTCTTCTTGTATTTTGGGGACATTTCATCCAACTCCCAGCTTCAGATGCATCACAGTACTTTGGTATTTCCATGTTTGTTTCATGCACAGATAAGAAGTGTGTTAAGTCTGTGACCCTTTTACAAGAGCGTAGACAAGAAGCGGTGATGGATCTACTGTGGAAGGAATCCCCACCTGGACACAGTCCTCCAGAGCAGAAAAGCAAACGAGATTTTTCTCTTCTGACTCAGCAGAGGAAGGGAACACAGCATGCATCAGACCAAAGAAAGGTCCTCTGTGCAGGACGTCTGCAGTAGCATAGCCCAAGGCTGGAGCTGGAGGGCAGATCTGGGCAAGCTGCAGGCTGCACTGAGAGCAGAGGCTCTCTGTGGCAAGGAGGAGAAGCTGAGGCCAGTCGTGCTCAGCACAGTGAGTTCATCTATATAGCAGTGGGTGAAAATTTGAGAAGAAGAGCAGAGACTGACTGAGCCCTGCAACCAAATACCAACACAGAACATCGTTAAGGACAAAGCACTGAGCTCAAAACCAGAGGAGCTCTTGGTCCAGAGTTTTGTAGGAGACTCATGGCAGCTCTGCACAGAATATGCCCCAGACGTAGCACTGGTACCTGAAATGACACAGTAAAACTATTTTCAGACATGCCTGCAAGTGTTTCAGCCACATGCCACAGCTACGGTGTTCTTGCAGTGCTGGATAGACCAGGGTCTTTTTAGGGTCCTTTACAAGAGGGGAGCTCAAAGAAGAACAGGCAGAGAAAGTGTGAATATGCTTTGAATATATGTAAGATCCAGAGAAGAATTACTCATCCTGTAATAGGACAATTCTCTTCAGCCACAATATGGAAATGATAAGGACTGAGGAGAAATGGGGGGGAAGGGAGTTATCAACTGTCTGTCAAAACTTGACATAGGTGGCAATAGCAATGTGGAAAATGGAGCCATTCTCCCAGATACGCCCCAGATTGAGAGTGTCAGGAAAGCCCTTGGTTGCCTCAACTGGCCATTGGGTACCCTTTTTGTTTTGAGTCACTGGGCTGGTCCTGTTATGACTCCTAGGGCCACATCAGGAACCGCAGTATCTCACCTTGAAATGCAGCTACAGACCATAAATATTTGTAACTTCTCCCTTTTCTCTTGGATCCAGTAAAATAAGATATGTATGGTTCATTGGTAGGTGCTCCAGAAGATTTGGTGTATCACCACCAAGAACTACTATATAGCTATGGGACTTCTAATAGGGATGAGTTTTAACATCTCTAAAAGACTGACAAACAGTATTACCATGTGTTTTGCAACCACAACTGTTACTAGCATTTCTTCTCATTGCAGCAAAAGAAGGTATTATCATATTTTAAGGCAATGTAATCCTGTCCATATCCTTGCAAGACGCGTCTGCAGATACTGTTTGACTGTTATGGAAGGGTCTGATCTCACTGGAGGTAGGTAATTGCTAAAATAATGGGCAGTAACAGAACTGTAAGTCTGACCTCCCTCACAGCTCTGTCCTGATATATTAATATCCCATATATAATGTACTAGTTCAGTATTCAGTCTCGAGGAATTGGGGATGGAGTCTTTTCCCTGACTCTCTCTCTGAATATTAGAAGTCCAAGTCACTATAAATTACTATAGCTACACAAGTCCCCCTTTTTCCCTTCCTGTCCAGCAAAGCTGCAATTATTTTAACTTGCAAGATTGGACCAAATTTTTCTGTTTGGTTTGGTAATTCATTCACTTGCAAACAGTTCACTAAGTGAGAGACAAAAATTGTAACATGAAGAAACGACTGTGAGTTATTCACCCACCTCTAGATGACCAGAAATGTCTATCAGCAATTGATATTAGGAAAAAGTTACTGTATTAAAGTATTCCAAAGTCATTGACATTTCAGGGTGCTTGGTCCTGTAATTCAAGACAAGATATTTTCACCTTGAATTTTCAGCCATGAATATACATTTGTGGAGAAAAAATGCCACTTCCTCTGTCATGTCCTGAAAATTGAATTAGCATACGTGGTGCGGTATCTATCTTGTAGCATGTAATGCCAGGTAAAGGGCATGAGAAAGAGGGACAAGATGAGCACTGAATGAATCATTGCTATTCAGTTTGTTCCTTCTTTATCCTTCCTTACTCAGATTAGGCTGGGGCCTACAAGTAGGTAAAGGAATCATAATGGAGCCGAATAAATACTTTTTCATATTATACATACATATTTCAAAAATACCTGTCTTTTTGAGAATTTTTAATGGATAAAATGTACTCATTTTCTCTGAGATTATGTTAGGGATGTGTCCACACAGATATCATGTTACTGGAAAGTTTACTTCACTGGAATAGCACTGAGTTTGTGTTCATCATAGGAGGGACAGTGAACACCTCAGTATGAAGGTCCAGACTTGGGCTCTCAGCTGCAGGGGACGCCTCTATCCCCAAACCTGGCCAGCGTAGCAGAAGGAGGTACGTGGAGGCAGTGATTGAAGAACAGGGCTTCCGAGGTGGAAATTCACCCGCAGCACCGACAATCCATCATCTCCTGCATCTGCGTTGCCTTACCTTCTGCATCTCTTCCGAAAAAAGGACGCCACCACTAAGCAGTGGTGAACCAGTAACTATTTCATACGGCGTTGCACTTTGAGCAGTGAATAAATCGAGGGTAACAATGGAACAGACAAAGATTAGAGCTCAGATTAGAGCCCACAAATCACTGACTGAGTTTACCAACACCTGAATTCAGCTCTCTTTCTTTTGTATGTACAAAAAATAATGCAGAATAGAGAAGAAAGTTTTAGATATTAAGAAGGTAGCAAAGGGCAACTCCTTGTAGCACTCGTATATTGAAAAGTACTGCATTTAATCAGCTGAAGATATATTGTAATTATTGTCTTGCAGCAGTAGACACTAAACTTGCTTTAAAATGCATCATCACAGTGAGAACATGTCACACAAGAAGCTTTTCTTTGACAGTAATTTCATGTTTTATGAAGCTAGTTGCTAAGCTTCAAAGAAGCTAGTCTTCTAGCTTCAAGCCTTACGAGGAGCAGCTGAGGGAACTGGGACTGTTTGGTCTGGAGAAGAGGAGGCTGAGGGGAGACCTCATCGCTCTCTACAACTCCCTGAAAGGAGGTTGTAGCGAGGTGGGGGTCGGTCTCTTCTCCCAAGGAACAAGCGATAGGACGAGAGGAAATGGCCTCAAGTTGTGCCAGGGGAGGTTTAGATTGGACATGAGGAAAAATGTCTTTCCTGAAAGAGTGGTTAAACATTGGAAGAGGCTGCCCAGGGCAGTGGTTGAGTCCCCATCCCTGGAGGTATTTAAAAGACGTGTAGATGAGGCGCTTAGGGACATGGTTTAGTGGGCATGGTGGTGTTGGGTCGACAGTTGGACTTGATGATCTTAGAGGTCTTTTCTAACCTTAATGATTCTATGATTTCTATGATTATTTAAACAGTTCCTCAAATTAACTCACTTATCCCAATTTAGAATATAGGTAAAAAAACATATTTTAAAAGAGAAAAGCTGTTGGTCATGAAGCTACAGAACTGATAGTTTGTAAAGGAGACCAGCAAAGAAAAGAGAAAACACACACAGAGAAATGGGGTCCCTGGAAATGGAAAAAATAGGTTTTCAAAGATGTTATTCTTGCCTCCTCATCACCTACCTAAGTTTTTAAAAGTCTACCAGCAGACTGTCTAGTAACTGGAGAATGAATAAAACAGAGATAATTCCCACAGAGACAGCTGAAAATGTAACAGAAATATTTACAATACTTGAAACTCTCTGTTTAAGTGTTACCACAGTTAATGTCATCAGTACATTTTGACACAGCTTCCTTTCCCCTCGGTCAATATATCAAAATACAATAAGCATCACTTGGACTTCTGAGAGGCAGATGAGTGGCAGCCAGACATCTGTCCTGTCCCCACAGAGCGAGGCAGATTTCTAATCCCTTTATTAATCCCCATGAACTAGCGCAGCTCTTGCCTCAATACGCAGAAATCAGATGAACTCAGTTTATGTGCTAAGATGTTGGAGCTGATGGTTAATATGTTGATGCAATACTGCGTTGTGAAATGAGTGGATCCAGCATCTTGCAGCCGATGCCTCCACCAGAGGTTTAGCTGGCATAGCTTTCTGAAAGAGTTTCATGCATAAAATTCAACCCATGGTTGTTTAAACACTTTCAGGAATGCTACCTAAAGTTTTTGTGTTGTCTGCAAGTGTTTTTAAGGCTACCATAAAAGCATTTAAAATAAACAAAGTACTCACGCAGGGAGAGGTAAAGTCTACTTTTTCAGCAATGTAACCCTCTTCAAGTGGCCTGACAATCTGGGAAAAATCTCATAAAAAATCAGGAGCTATGAAAATGCAGTTGCAATGAGAGTTCAGGTTTGAGTAAGTTTTGTTGAAGAGTTCATCCCTTTCAGAAGTTTCAAATCCTCCAACTCCAGCGGTTGCTAAGGCAATATGTATAAGCATATATATGAATATATATCTCCTATATAAATTTATCATTAGCTTCTCCTTTAACTTCAACATTTGGCTTGCTAGTTAGACATTATCAGCTGTACTGCATTGTCCTTTATGAACCTAATGCAATAGTTGCCTTTTTTTTCTGGAGAGCTCTATAAAGTCGTAGGTCTAAACTGTGGTAGAGCAATACCAGAGTGTAGACCATTTTACCATGTTTGTAGTTCCCAGCTGGAGTTTGATGGAAACGTGATTGCAATAAGGCTCATCGTCTTTGAATAATTGG
Organism: Aptenodytes forsteri; assembly: GCF_000699145.1. Taxonomy (NCBI): domain Eukaryota; kingdom Metazoa; phylum Chordata; class Aves; order Sphenisciformes; family Spheniscidae; genus Aptenodytes; species Aptenodytes forsteri. Next base: position 74,097 of record NW_008796211.1, read on the forward strand.
TGGAGAAGTGGCAATTATCCTAAAACAAAACTGTGATGTGTGTGTGTCCTGGTTTCGGCAGGGATAGAGTTAATTTCCTTCCTAGTAGCTGGTACAGTGCTGTGTTTTGGATTTAGGAGGAGAACAAAGTTGATAACGCACCGTTGTTTTAGTTGTTGCTAAGCAGTGCTTACACTAGGCAAGGACTTTTCAGCTTCCCATGCTCTACCGACTGAGAGGGCTGCAGGTGCACAAGAAGCTGGGAGGGGGCACAGCCAAACTGGCCAAAGGGACATTCCATACCATGTGACGTCATGCTCAGTACATAAACTGGGGAAAGCTGGCCGGGGGGGCCACTGCTCGGGGACTGGCTGGGCATCGGTCGGCAGGTGGTGAGCAATTGCACTGTGCATCACTTGCTTTGTGTATTATTATTATTATCATATTATTATTATTATTATCATTTTATTTTTCTTATTAAACTGTTTTTGTCTCAACCCATGAGTTTTTCTCACTTGTGCTCTTCCAATTCTCTCCCCCATCCCACCAGGCGGGGGGAGTGAGAGAGCGGCTGCATGGTGCTCAGTTGCCGACTGAGGTTAAACCACGACAGTGTGTTGCAGTGTCACGGTGGTATTTATCAGAGCATCAGTACAGTTCTTGCTGGAAACTACTGGTCATGAAGGATAAAATTAATGAAGTCAAAAGACTTAACTCAGAAAAAGCAAAGAAAGAGACGAGCATTCTGTGTTTAATGAAAGTAATACACAACAGCGGAACTCAATCCAAAATAGCTGTTCAGACTGTGAACCACATTTGCCTAATAAATGAGCACTACTTACCTCTCAGGATTAACCTACATTTTGCGTTAAAACTCATTAGTTTAAGAAACAGATTGTACCACTAGGCAACAAATTAGACATAAGAACAGTAAGACAATTAAATTGCAGTAGATTTCACTCTAGATTGTGCTTTTAAACATACACTAATGGCCTCCCTCTAATTTCTTCAATGCTTGGTTGAGAAATCGCTCACAGACCAGTTGTACTTGGAAACCATGGGATGCTCATGACAAGAGTAAAGACACAGTTCTGTGGGACTGAGTAATAAACAACCTTTTCCTCGCACTTAAGGTTACTCATATTTCTGATTAAATCATATAGTATATTAGAACATATGTTAGCACATCTACACTAGGTGTGCTATTTAATTTGATATTAAGGATTTGTGTTATGCTACAGGTTCCTGAGTCTGCTCTAATAACAATTTCTGTTGAAACACATTGTAAGCATGTCCTTGTGTGCTCTGTTCAATTGTAAACACACGTGAAATAATGACAATGGAACATATGGTCCCTTTTAAAGCAACAATAAGAAATACCAGGAGCAGCAGATACCAACATCAAGGTAGGGACCCCTTTTTCATCATCCTGTTTTAGACAACAACAGCTCCCATATCACATAGGTCTTTATTATATGGCTAGGGGATATTTGCTGGTGCAGAGTGAGGAACAGTACGTGTCATGGAATTGCACCATCTAGCAGCTTCTAGCTCAAACACCTCCATCCTTTTGTGCTAATTGACTACATCTATTTGTGGTAATTGCTTTCATATTCAGCAATTGATTTTCAAAAAGGAAGGCTTTGCAGCAGTCTTTACAATCAGTGAACACTGTCACACAATACAAACGAGGTGAGGATAAGAAAGTGTTTACAACTGGCTTGATATTCTGACCCATCACCAGCACTTTTGTGTCAGACTGCCAAAGGCAGTGATTCTTTAATTACGGCCCTAAATAAAGCTGTCTGATTTTCAAAGCACTTAAACTTCTCCAAACTTTTGAAAACCAGGCTTTGGATTTTTGTTCACAAAAAACATCAAATCACTGTTTGGTCATTTATTAAGATAAAACACATCGAAATCTATGACATCATTTTATTTCTTCTCTCATCCTCCCTACTTCTGTAAGTAAAGCCACAGCCTGTCCTTTCCTGGAAGGCAGCGTTTAATTTGCTAAAGATAAAGGTATAGCATTAAAACAAATGAGGATGTTAGTACTGTTGGGGAAAAAAAAGGTTGTACTTGAATAGTCTTTAATACTTCAAAATGAAACTTAAAAGTTGCCTTTCGATCATAACTTTGTTCATTTCAGGAAAAAACTGAGACTTCTATGACCAAGATATTCCAATTCTAATGAACTTCTGTTATTGCATTGCACCACACTAGCTACCAAACTGACTTTTTAAGATTTGTCAGATTTCCACTAATAGTTTCGCTTACAAAAGTAGTAGAAAGTCTAGAACATTATTAGCATCAAGTTTGCACTTTCCTCCACCACTTCTGTCTGTCTGAATTCTTTTGGGGGAATAAAAATTTACCTCTAAGACTTAAATGGGTCTCAATGAGAAGATATTTATTTTAGTTACAGGACCATAAACTGGTGTCCATAATTCTGCTGCTTCTCTTGTCACTTGCAATAGGAAAATTCAACTCACAGAAACTTAATGTTTCAAAATTAGACCATTGAAGTCTCATGTCTGGTGATGTCTGGAGCCCCTTATGTTGATGCTAATAAAATTAAGAGTGTGTTTAGATAGTTGCTAAGAAATGGACACATTACACACCAGAGAGCTGGTTGATCTGGACAGTGACAGAACAATGTCAATATCCCAAGGATAAGATATGTTGGAAACATAGCCAAAAGGAGAAAAGGTTAATAGGCAGACTGCTGCTTTATTCCAAAAAGAACTCCGAGTTTACAGAAACCGGTTAGAGGCCAGTTAAGATGAGCACTGCAAGAATATTAGCACAGACAAAGCAAGAAAAAAAATGTTCAGGAACTTCACAGCTAGGTCTAAATTAGACTTTTTTTGTTTATAGTGCTATGCATTAAACAGTACACACGATACTGCAATTAGAGGCTTCAAAAATAGCTAGGAGATATTTTAGGAATAAATATTTTTAGCTATGTGTCTGTATTCCTGCTTATGCTTACTTTAACATCCCATCATTTTGTTTAACTAGGTATCAAAAAAATTGTTGCCTTAGGCTGAAAAATATCTTCACACTGTTCAAAAGTTATGATCTAAGTTCATATGAAATTTGCGGTCCTTTCCAAATATGATGGAAAATTCCAAATTTTCTTGAAAATGTGTTCACGAGAACATGGATTTGTGACTTGGTAGGAAGGATCGCTCCCAGAGCAAGTCTACAAAATAAACATTTTCTTAATAAAATCTTTGATCCAGATGGGGAAGATCGTAATCCAGATGTTCCTTCATTGTACATATGGGTTATTCTTAAGCACAGACATCCTTTCACATTGTACCAAAAATAAAGACCAAGGTAACTTGAAAATATTCAAGAGAGAGGAGGTAAAAGAAGGAGGCAGTGGTAACATGGGCACCATGTTTCTCATTTATCTCTAATGAAACAAGGCTTCCAAGGGACTCACAAAAAGAAATCAAACCAAACCAAACCAAACAAACAAAAAGAGCTACCTGGTTCTGTCAGCTTTGGCATATATTCTTTAATCTTAAATTTATTTCATTATCACACTTCAGCATACTTCTTGATGATAAAAACTGGTAAACCACCTTATTTTGATACTCTTGTTTAGCTGGGAAAGAATGCAAGGGATACTATTTCATATCCAACTATTTTAGCTTGAGGATATGTGTCTCAACCCCTGTTAGTCCACTACACATTTACAAGTAAATTCACACAGAACAGTCCCTAAAATAATCAAAATGGAAAAATCTAGGCATGATAATACATAAGACAATTCCTTGCAAAACATTTTAAAGTCAGGCTGAATTCCTAGCCAGAAAAGCTAACCCAGACTTCATCAATTTCTTTTTATCAACTGTAAAGAAGTCTCTGATTACGAACTTAAGACTTAGATTATCACTTTAACTGAAATTTTTATCTGTCTTCTCACCTTAAAGAAAATAATTATCAAGAAATTAATTTATTTAGGCAGTCTAATCACACACTAAAACTGACAGCGTAACACCTGATTATAGCTATTATGCTTTGAACATGTAGGAAATGTATTTTATTTTTTGTGTGCCTCCGTTTAAAATCTGGAGTTTTCAGAAGAGCCAGAAGATAGAAAATCACCAAGAAACACACAACTTCCACTTTTCATAAAACTGCAGGGAGAAAGTAGATGATATCAGAATGAATTTCACCATATATTACCTCTTAAACTAACTGAAGCGTCTTCAAATTATAGGCTCAGTACTAACCAGTGAGATGATTAGACTGGGTAAGAAGCTCTAAATCTCTCTGTTCCAGAGGATCCAAATGTAAGGATTCACGAGCTCCTACCTGAGCACTTCAACAGTCTGTGTTTATGTTTAACTAAACTGTGTAGTCACATTAAGATACAGTATTCTATTTCCCAATCATTTATTATGTTATTTTCAAAATAATTATGTCATAAAGCTGATTGTGTCTCAGATGATGAGCAAACATCGTTTAGGAACATGTACATGAAAGAAATCATATTTGTGGGCTAACTCTTCAACTGCTTGGCTCTATGCTTACACAGCCACCAGTGATGGAGTTACTACAGCTCAGCAAGTTACCTCGTGCTCACAGCTCCCCAGTCAGCTTTAGAACTAAAATAAACCATGAAAGAGGACTCTGACTACTCAAGCCGAATACAGTATTTGGTGAAGTCCACAGCAAAAGTTGTACCACCTTTAAGAGTATCTATCTGGACTGGACTCTTTAATATCATCTAACCAAAAAATAATGTAGATCAAACCCCCCAAATTAAAGTAAACACTTAAAAATAACTGAATTTGCAGGCTATCATAGATCCAAAGCAATGGAAGAAATAACTGGGATAAAAGTGTGCTAAGAACAAAATCTTTAGACGTTTAAGTACATCAAACCCTCCTAACAATAAAATATGTTCGGATCAATATTCCTAGACATCAGCTTGTAATAGATGGTAGGAGAAGCTATTGAACGGGTAAGAAAACACACAAATCAAACCCTTGTAAGTTCCTTCAGTGACAATGTTCTGAGTGTGTAGTTAGTAGTTTCAGTACGCATGGGATTATTATAGTCTCATTTTTATCACCAGTCCAAAGAGGGAGTTATAATCTGTTTCCATATAACTCCAAGACCATGAATGCTGTCCATCTGCCTATAAAATATCTTAATATTGATCATAGAGAAAAATTGCATTAAGCAATTTATGTTTTGCATTACTGCATATCATGATTTGAATCATTAAAAATGATCATTCATGTGAACAATTTAAATTTTTTTGTATGAAGTCATTGAGATCCATGAAGTCAATCCAGCACACATTAAAGTCCACAGAAGAGCTGTCACCGGGATCAATGAGGTTTGAATTAAGTCTTGTGGTAGCTCATCAAACAAAGGCTGGGAGAGGTTCTCTAAACCTTTATGTACCTTTATGAAAGCAGGTTTTCAGTCTGCTGTGAATTTCTTCCAAAGAAGAAATGTCTTTAAATGTAGTTGAATGTAAACTATGCAGACTAATTTCTCACTCCACTGGCCTCATCAGAAAGATGTGACATTTGCTGGAGAAGAACAAAGGAACATGTAGGTCTGAATCAGAAACTTTCTCGTTATTTGTGTGAGATGGTAGACTTGCACCTGGTGTCATATATTTCAGTAAAACATTTAAAGACAAAGACAAAGAAACCATCACACCTGATAATACCTTTCTTAACTTTTTACATGGAGGTTTTCTTCTGAATGCATCTCAGGCCTATGTAGGTTACCTGAAATATTAAGACAGGGAAGAGATAACCCAGCAAAGACAATACTTGCATAGTCAAAGATTAGCTGGCCATCCCCAAGCCTCCGTCTGTCTTACCACAGAGGGTACACTGTGCAGGTGATATACATAACCCATAAGCACCAGACCATTAGCTCCTTTACTTCTGATGAACAGCTGGATCGTTGCAATGATGTTACATGATGAGAAAGGAAAGGAAAATTAGGTCGTTTCTATAGAGTAGATTGTGGGAAAGTTATGGAAAATCCAACAAAGACACAAGAGCAATTGCACTCTACAGATCTAACACCACATGCCTCTTTACTGAGGCCATTCACACAGGGATTTAATAAGTTTTTATTTAACACATGGGCTGTATGTGGTAAAGTGCAGGGCTTATAGAGACACTTAAATCTCTCCTTTTTCAATTCTTTTGAAGAAACAGGAAATCCATGGAGTAAGACAGAACAGTATTTTTTTTCCTGTGTGTTAAAAATCCTGAAATGTTCAGCCATAAAAAGCTGAAATGCACTTTAAGAAAGGAAAGGTGTAGAGGTTTGTTACCTGCATTTTGAACTTCTGTGGCTTGAACTGGGTTTGTAGGGCTTTTTAAATAATTATCTTACCAACCTTCTAACTCAGAAAGCAACTTTTTAATGAAGTTCTCTTGAAAAAAATAGCCCTGACAATAACACATATTCATCACAAGACTTCACTCTTCCCTATAGTCTGCAAATATGTCCAATTGTTTCACTTAATTAACTGATGCAGCATAACAACTTCAATCCTTTTCAGCAGTGTGTTCTCTCCTCTTGTAAAGGTCAAGACTAAGTGAGACAGATGTTTGAAAAATGATCCTCTGCAACAATTTTTAGCTGATCTGGCAGCTGTTTACCAGAAACATTCTTAATCTTTTAATTATTCCTTTCTTAATTATGAAAACTAAAATAAATTTGATAATTGAAAGTTGTATTAAAAAAAGAGCTATGTAAGTAAGTAAAAACTAACCTTTAAAAACTTCCCTTTAAACAAGAACCAACAGTTCACTGGAACAACCATACTTCAAAACAATTATAATTGCTTTCTTTTCACACTCATATTTCACAGAAAATGGCACATTGGAGACCTGTCCCATAAAGACTGACATGCACAGTAGTAATGATGAAGTACTACAGATAAGCATCAAATCCTAAAATCATAAGACACTTATCTGAGTGAAAAATAAGAACTGGGCCCTACAGAGCCCTTTCCTCTTCAAAATGCATAAAGTATTCTTCTAAACAAGAAGGTAGCTGAAGAGGTTCAAATATGGTCTCAGAAGCATTTTTAATCTCCCTTGTTTTTGATGCAGCGGGAGCGCAGAAATGTGACTTCTCTCTTGCTGGACATGTCTCTGCCAAAACAGCAATCAAGACAGCAGCGGAGTCCTGGGAACAGGGACGGTGCAGCTCTTATCACATGAGGAGGATAGTTTCCATGAGACTGGATGTAAAGTGTGGTTATCTTTCTGTGGTTTTTTGCTTAACTTTCAACTTTTTCCCATACTGATTTGAAAAGGCTTCTCATGATCTAACAGGTCCATAGCAGACTTCAAAGGCTTCTTCTGGGATACTCCATAGCATCTGCAGATGCCCCTGTGGAAGTAAGTGAAACAGTTTAGTTTGACTAAAGAGGCCCATTAATTCAGAGATGGAGACATAAAGAGGCTGAGGTGGTTTCTTTTCAAGTTCCTAAATGATTATGGAGCTACAGTGCTTTCCATGACTTCTCCTTTTAATATGCTCCACAAAAATGTCTTGGAATAATTTAACTCCCATCATAGTTGCCCGTTCCCAGTTAATTCATTTGTCTTTGTTAGAAACTCCCAGCTAGGGATGTTCTTTCATGCTTGAGAAATTGTAAGGAAAGCGGATCAGGAATTTCACAGCTTCAGGGTTGGATTTGTTGAATGCAGTTTGCATTGCTTTGCGTTCTGTATTCACAACCAAAATCCAGTGAAGCTCTAAATGTTGAACTTATATTTGGATGCAACAAGAAGGCACAAGTTCAGTAAAGAGTGTGAAGACCATGCAGTTGGCTTAGGGCCATGTGGTTTCATGTTGGTGAATTTTACTTGCTTGCCAACTTTGTTTAAAAGACTGCTTGCTCGTTTATTAAATGGCTATCTTATCACAGGTAAAAAGATTACATTGAACAGGTTCAGTTCTTAAATATAATCAAAAGAAGGAATAAAATGTACTTTTTAAGAGGAAAGCAATGCCTGATGGTATGTGGCTGCAATAATACAAGCACCTAAAACTTGTGCTTTTGAATTTCAGGGCTTGGGTTTGAATTGAAACTGTTCCTAAACTTATGACTGTTCTCTTTTGAAGAGTTTGTTCTGAACTCTTTCAAATTGCCTCTAAAAAAGGAAAATTATTTATAGCGCTTCATTTGGTGCTAAGGAGTCTCCAGAAACATTAATCATTTGCAATGGAAGCACTTGAATAATTAGCTGATATATCAGGGCAATTTGCTTTGCTGTTTTGGTGGTGGACCCAGACCAAATTTCCAACCCATCTTGACATGGCACCAGAAATCTGCACTACTTCTTTGGTCATTCTGGGATCCTTTCCACCCTAGGCCATGCCAGCAAAAACACACAATGCTACAACAAAGAGTAGGAATGGCAGCTATGCTAAGGCCCATGGAGGACAAGGAGGTGATTCGAGACAGCCAGCATGGCTTCACCAAGGGCAAGTCCTGCCTGACCAACCTAGTGGCCTTCTACAATGGAGTGACTACATCAGTGGACACGGGAAGGGCTACAGATGTTGTCTATCTGGACCTCTGTAAGGCCTTTGACACGGTCCCCAACAACATCCTTCTCTCTAAACTGGAGAGGTATGGATTTGATGGGTGGACTGTCCAGTGGGTGAGGAATTGATTAGATGGTCACATCCAGAGGGTAGTGGTCAACAGTTCAATGTGCGGATGGAGGTTGGTGATGAGTGAATCTCATCACAATGACATAGACAGTGGGATCGAGTGCACCCTCAGCAAGTTTGCAGATGACACCAAGCTGAGTGGTGCGGTCGACATGCCAGAGGGACGGGATGCCATCCAGAGGGACCTGGACAAGCTCGAGAAGTGGGCCCATATGAACCTCATGAGGTTTAACAAGGCCAAGTGCAGGGTCCTGCACCTGGATCGGGGCAACCCCTACTAACAATACAGGCTGGGGGATGAAGGGATGGAGAGAAGCCCTGCCGAGAAGGACTTGGGGGTACTGGTGAATGAAAAGCTGGACATGAGCCAGCAATGCGCGCTTGCAGCCCAGAAGGCCAATCGTATCCTGGGCTGCATCAAAAGAAGCGAGGTCAGCAGGTCGAGGGAAGTGATTCTGTCCCTCTACTCTGCTCTGGTGAGACCCCACCTGCAGTACTGCGTCCAGCTCTGGAGCCCCCAGCATAAGAAAGACACGGACCTGTTGCAGCGGGTCCAGA
>NW_008796211.1:83780-113311 GCF_000699145.1 Aptenodytes forsteri
ATGCCCCATCCCTGGAAACATTCCAGGTCAGGTTGGACGGGGCTCTGAGCAACCTGATCTAGTTGACGATGTCCCTGCCCAGGGCAGGGGGGTTGGACTAGATGGCCTTTAGAGGTCCCTTCCAACCCAAACTATTCTATGATTCTATGAATAGATCCTTTACTTTAGGTGTGGATCATACATTGCCTGTAATTTTTTATTTAAAGAGCATGGATGCCAGGGGGACCAAACCGGCTACACAAGCAATTCTTTTCAGACTTGGCAGTCAACTGTAACACTGAATTAGCAGGACTACCACAGATTAAATTCTAATGAGAGTGAAGTAGGCAGAGTCATTTGAGAAGTCATGCTTTCAGAAAAAACAATATATGTAGTGTAACGAACAGAAGTGATCTGACTGGTTGAATGTCATGCAGAAATTTAATTCAAATATAAATAAAATATAAGCTCTTAATTCTTTAGCTATACTTTTTTTATGGAATGTTGCAGTACATCACCTGGGTAGAGCCTAAATGAACTTAGGAGTTATTATCAATAATAAAGTTTATTTCATAATGAATAGAAATATTCCAGTCTGTGCTGCTTGACCTCATTCCTAGCTCACTGCATAGGCTTATTTTGGCACCTCAAAAAAGCTAAACATGGAACAAACAATTGTGTACTGATTTCTCTACCAGTGCACATCAATTTGTTAACAACAGGACATAATGAAGAATTTGGAGAAATTAGAACATAACAATGGGAGTGATTTAGACAATGTGGGAAACTTAGGATGCAAGAGATGAAGTCAACAGAATGGCATTGAAATTATTTAAAGCACAGCAATAAATCAGTTGAGTTTTAAGCAATCTTAGCGAGTCTAAAAGAAAACTCAGTAAAAGAATAAAGAATGTATTCAGTTCTCAGTTGGATTCTCAGTCTCACATGAATTTCTGATGTTGTTCGCTGTAGCACCAACTACAGTGAAATTCACATTGTAATGTCAGGGTACTCAGGTTGTGAGTTGTTATGGATATTGATGTCCAGTGAGTGACTGAAGGCTCTTAACATTTTTCACCTCATTAGTCATCCCAGAGTCACTCCTAGTAGAAACATAGGCATACTGGTCTTATTTCTCATTGGAAGAACACCTGTGAAAGGGAAGGTAATAAAAAGTCTTGAAGACATTAGCATATCTAATATGGATGTCTCATAGGAAAAATAAAAATAAAAAGAGAAGAACCAACTGTGTTTATTTGGTCCTTGCTATATCTCATAAGACATTACAATGGAATAGATTGTGTGCTCTGTATTTCACAAAGTATCTTCAGTGAATGAAAACTAGCACCCTTCACACAGCCAAACATGTGCAAATAAGCACAGGAAAACAAAGGCGGCTCTCAGGGTCCTGAATGATGACTTTGATGTGTTTTGAATTTTGAAAGAAGTGTTTGTCCAGGAAAAGATGAAGGCTGGACAGACGTAATGCAGCTGTGAATTTCCAGGGAGGCTTGATGCATTGCAGTTGTAGGCTGGAGAGGAGAACAAGGTGGTGCCAGAGAGATCAAGATTAAAGGTCTTAGAGCTGTTTAGTTTGGCTGGGATTCATCGCCAACATGAATGAATACTGCTATTTATTTTAACGGTTCTAGCTATGCTCTGTTTATGGCTGTAACCTTTCACTAATGTTATTTCCTCCCTTCCCTTCAACTATCCTTCCCATCTTCTTCTTTTACCTACTTCAGTTCTCTTTAACGGCTCACGGGATATTTTCTCCATTTATCCTCATTTCCCAAGCGTTACCCTTGCCATTTTCTGCCACAGCAGAGTCTCTAAGTCAATAAAGTGGTCTCACGTATGAGGTCAAATTATAGCAGCCAGTGTGAAAAGTGTTCAAGCTAGGGGTTAGTGAATGAGACCCGTTCTCAGCTCATAAATAAAATGAGTATTTTTCATAGTTTAGTGTGATACACTTTAAAAGTAACTTGGGAAAGAAATTCAGTACAAGTAGCAATATCCTTCTGGTGCTTCCTCACCTTGGAGTGGAAAGTTCAGCACCAGAGTCAATTTCCACACTATTATGTGTTGGCAACGTCGTCAAAACCAACGCCATTCCATCCATAATTGTAAAAAGTTAATTGAGTTACCAAGAAGCCAACCCCTTTTAAAGTATGGATTAATGCTCACATCTTCAGGTTTTATACCTGAAAGATGAATGTGAGACATTGACAGTAGCTATGACAACAGCTAATTTTGGTGATCAGTCACACAAACCAAACAATAAATGAACAGAAAATCATCAAAGATACAGTGAAAAACAATAATCAACAAAACTTACTGACCGGAATACCATCACACAAACTTTCATTGAATATCTGTGTACAACATTATTTTAAAGACATTTTATCCATGGGAAGTTTAGTAAGAAAATAATAGTAATACATTTTCATATCATATATTACTTTTGTCTATGCAAGTGAATTTTGCAAAATGATTATGTCTTTTTGTCTTCAAATGTCTCAATAACAGGGACTTACTTTATCTAGGCCTAAATTATTTCTTGCACAATTATAACATATGCATATAACTGATGTCTTTAATAACAACACAGAGTAGGTTTGTTATGCAGAAACTGAATAAAGAAAAGTAAATAAATTATAGTTAGTTTAATTTGTGTAGTTTGTGTGTGCAGAATAATTTTTAAGGACTTGAAAAGCAAAAAAATTATTTCATTTTTAATTCATTATTATTTTTGTTTTTCCCCTGCCTGTAATGACATAGTCCTCTACATAAATTATTAGATTTGTCTATCATTGGAAAATTATTCTTCATTTCCATTATGATATTCTTAGTTTCAGTGATGGTATATCAATAATGGTACTAACAATACAATATATTGCTAGCATTACTTCTATGTACGTAGTACGAACAATGTAATACCAAAGTACTGATAGACATAAGGCCTAAGCATTTTGATCACCCTAGTCATTAAATGGTGGAAATAACAGGCAAGACCTGTCTCTTTTCTTACTGGCACTGCACTGCTGCTCTCAATGCACATGGCACAACTCTTTACCATTTTAGTCTTCACATTCTTATCCCAGAACTTTTCAGTTCTGGGGCATATCAGCTTATAAAAGTCTATGTGTCCCTACAGTAGAGCCTATTGCAAATGGAAATGAATAGTAAAATCGACAAAATTAATTTGTAAAGAAGCTGGTAGCATTAAGTAAGAGTATTATATAGGCTACAGCTATGCATGGTGTGTTTTAACATAGCTTTGATCATGAACACCAGGGATTTATCAATATGATTATAGAGTTTAAAGTAACTGGTTTGGATTTTACTTATCAAAACTTACTTTTGATAATTATATTTTTCCCCTGAATTCACCAGTGTGTGGTTCCTTTTCCTCCTTCTCTGAGAAGGCCAGGTTCTCTAGTGACTTAATTGTTTGAGCGGAATGCAGGAAGCCTAATCTTACTCCTCATTCCCATCTGAATTTTACCAGATTTGTGCTTCTCCCTTAGGACAGAAGTGAGATCAGAGAAGGGACAGAGTTTGCTTAGAGACATGTATACCACCCGCCCTCACTGGCCCTTTCAGAATTGTTCTTTTCTACTGAAATTAGAGATGTTTATCTGTAATATGCATCAGAGCCAAGATTTTAAGAACAGCAGGTCCTGCCTCAGAGCGCTGAGTGCTTTTTTAACACAATTTCTACAGATTTGTGACTGGCTCACAGACTTCGGAGAGCCTCCTCTCCTCCCTGTGTGCAGCTCTGGCAGGGAATCAAATTTCCCTGAACTGCTTCTGAATTATTATTATGAACTTTTGCACCTAATGACTACAATCATTGTAATACAGGGTCATCATCTGCTGCAGCTAATTATTCAGACTGAATTTGCACATCTGTACTGGGTTATATAGCTTGGCTTCCGGCAGATTGGTAGAGAACCTTTGTAGATGGAAAATACATTTGCTCTAAACAGGTTCTTTTAAATTGGAATTGAAGAATCTTTTTGCCCCATGATAGAATAAGACTCCTTCAGTTAAGGAAAGATCAAAATTCAGTGCTATTTTTTTTCCATGTATAATCCATGACCTGTCAGCATATACTGCATGGTTTTTACTGTAGTTTTCTTTTGCAGGATTGTCACCCATAAGACTCAGAATGCAGCCTAGGTGAGACAAGGACAAAGTTTTTTCAGTTAAAGAATTTGGTTAGAAAATGAATTTCCCAAAGATTATTATTAAATTAACTCAGCCTGGATGACCTTTGGACAATGCTGGAAAACTTTTTTTTTCCTAATAAACTTATGTACCATAAACAGAACAGTGTTCATAATATGAAAGAATTCCTACTGGTGCGACTTTGTTTAAATTGAGAGAAAGATAAGGTAATGTTTTCCATCAGGTCCCCTAAGGACTTCACCATTGCTGACCTGTTTTACACAGATTTTACTTAGACACGGTGGTGAGAAACCTTTACTAAATAGATAGAGGAGAAAGAAATGGGGAGGAGGAGGACAGATGGGAGATTACCAACTGGACCTGAGTGCAAAAAAACAAGAAAAAGCAAGATGAGAACACCCAAGAAGTAATGATTTGTGTTAAATCTTAGGCCTCCATGAAGTCGAAAGCTCTTACAATTTTCAAATAGTTGCAGGAATCACCTTTGAAACATAATCCTGAAACCAGCTTTGTTCTGAGTGGCAAAGTCGTATGATTTATTTGGTTTCAGAAAGGCCCAGTACATGCATGTAGTTCACATTAACTGAAGGATAAGATATATTTTAGATAGATTATTTTGTTAGAGAACTCAATTTAAGTAGATTTTCATTCTTTTATTATTTTTTATTTGATTTCCTTTATTATAACTTTTTTTTAATATGGGAAAGTTTGTTTTCCCATTTTATAAATGTTAAACAGGTGACATCTTGTTGACCGAGAAGTCTTTATGTCATTAATTGTTCCCTCCAAATAAAGCAAAATAGTTTTAAAGACATATTTTCATTTCACTGTTTAACATTGATCTAGAAATTCGTGACTGACTGTTGTAACATATGACTGGTGCCCTTTGCTGATGAGCAGCTGATTGTTGGGGACATTATATTCTTGTAAACAGTTTTCAGCTGCCTGTCCCATAAACCAACTGCTTTACCCAGCTGATTAATTGAGCCATTACTCCTGCTAAGTGCTGCTGCCATTTCATCATTTCTGAATGAGCCGTGTTCTCTGTTCTCACATTTGCAGTGTTTTTGCTTGTGTTCTGACTTTTTGAAGAGGGTTTGATCTGTGATTTGAAATACTTGACGTTTCCTAAGTAACTGGATGATTTTTGAGACTCGAGCTGTGCAGAGCTTACAGTTTTCACAAAATTTGATGTTTTCCAAGGATTACACTACAGGCTAAAATGTTGACATGTTTTCAGGAGCAAGCAAGGCAAGTGAAGTTGGTGAGAAAGTACATTTGTGGGAAAGTGGATAGGCAAAAAGAAAAAGCAGTAAATCTGTGCCTTTGTAGTATTGCTCCTAGTTTGTTTGAGATTGTTGACAGGTCTCAAGTGCAAACACTTTCTGTATTCTATTAAATACAGGCTTTCTCCGCACTTAAAATTTTGTAAAGGAAGAACATAAGAGACATGTACTTCATGTCACCCTCCAGTCTGGTTTCACCACAATGAAACAGGGGCAGGGGAAGTTTTTGTGAGTTTTGTTGAGGGTTGTTTTCTTTTCTTCTATAAGCCTTTATGGCTACTTTTATTTCAAAACTGTTAGTGGTCTTTTGCTGCTTTTTGCAGCTGAGCAAGTTGAAAATAAATTTCCCTCTCCACTGAGCTGTGGTCATTTCTTCCAGGTCAGAAAAGGTCCTTGAAGAGCTTTTTTCTCTTTGCCAAGGACAAGTGGAAATCAGCACAACCATGTCGTGTGTAATGCGCAGACAGGAACAAACTCAGACTACCTTCATCTTCAAGTTTAAAGGGAAGTAAGATCTTGTTTACTGACAAGAGTGGCTGGCTGGGTCAAGTTAGTGAATTATCGCTTCTTTCAGGCCTTATCTTTCCGTCTGCACTCAGTCAAACTTCTGCTGAACTGAACAAAAGTCATGCCAGTGTATTACCCCTTTTATGTCTGCAAATTTGACACCAAATAGACACTGTGCAGGCTTCAGTATGAACTGTGGTGGCTTCCCACAAATGTGAGCCCAGTGTGCAACGATTATGATCTTACACTTCCAAGCACTCGTAAAAAACATCTAATGTCATCTTTTTTTAGTTATTCAGCTTCAGAGAAATTAAATTCTAAAACATTTGTGCTAAGGCAGAATGTGCAGACTTTCCAATAGAGTATTTATTTGCTCTGTTACTATTCATCTTTCCCAATGGATTTGTTGAGTCTGGGGATCCATCTTCACAGAGGTAACTGAAGGATCAGGGCTTATCTTGCAGGAAAGCTGGAGGTTACAAAATCATTGCAATACTTTCATTCACCTATTCAACAATTAAATATCGATGTCAAATGCGTCAACATAAATGAAGGGACAGGGGAATTCAGCTGGTCAGATAGGACATCTCCACTACACTTATATCAAGGCATAAGGCAATCTTCTCTTAACCCACATGGTCACATCTTCTGTGCAAATCAGTGTCAAAATTTAGCATCTATACACATTTTCAATACACAGAAGTCAGTTTATGGAAGGTAATCAGGTATTAATTCAGTATTTTGACAGAATTACTGTAATTTGTGCGAATGTTGTTATGATAAGCGCATAAGATACTCATCCTGAGCAGACTACCAGAGGAGCACTTCATAAGGTAGCAAAGTGACATAAAATAAACACGGAAAATTGTCTCATGTCATCTTAGGAGCCAGTTAATGTACTGTCATTAACAACACTGCAAAAAATTAGACTGCTTAAAACCTCAATGCCTCACTTTAATTAGCTTAATAATTTGATGGGGTTATACAATTTTAAATTCATTCAGGTGCCATTTAGACTGCAGGGGGAAAAAAAAAAGCTTTTATTTTTAATTAGAAATTTATGAACTGACTATAAACACAACACTTAAAGTAAGCATTTATGGAAACACTTTTCCAATAGAGTTTGATCTAAAACCGGTCAGAATTGATGGGCGCCTCACCAACACCTTGGCGAGGAGGCCAGTTCTTTACCTATACCTTAAAAATAGCCTTTTGGCAGAAAGCGCCGGGACAGTCTGAGAGATGGAAGATTTTCAAGCTATTTATCAGGGATGCTGAAAACTGGGAGTAGTGAAGTGTTTAGGAACTAACACCGATCTTCACTACTCGATGGCTCGTCGGAGCAGCGGTGTGCTTGGGTCCCACCTTGTAAAGCAGTAAGCGTAATGAAGACTGCCAGGAAGGTACAGTGGAAATGATGATGAAACAGAAAAGCACATTATAAAAGAAATAATAATTGAAACGGGCAGTCAGCACAACATGAAATCCTGACACATCTAGGTGTCTACTGGTGGAAAGGAAAGTTATTGTAAGGTTATTCTCAGAGAGCAGGGGCAGTGAAGAGGCTATTGTAAATCAGTTCATATAACTAGTTGCTTTCTAGCAAGCAGCTAAATTATAAATATTCCTAGGGTCATAAAGCTGTTGAAAGAAACAAAATCAAAACGATGCAGTTATGTGCTCTTCACAGTGAGTACCCAAATTACTCAAAACAAGGAAAACAAAAATGACACAAAGAAAATATCTGAGCAGATTAAGGACTTTAAATTTATTTACTCTACAAACAGAGCACACCCATGTGAGATACATGATCACAGGCTATAAATACTTTCAAGTTAATCATGAAAAAGGGAATTATTTACCATCTCTGTTAACAGAGAAGCCGTGCAGCTTGTAGTGAGGAAAAGGCCTAATGTTAAAGATTTATTATTAGCTTGAGAATCATGTTTCTCTCTGAAAACTTAGCCATTACTATCGACAGTGCTCTGCCCCTCTGAAATGATATTTTTTGTAGCCCTGTAGCCCAGGAAATATAGTATTGCTATCACTAGTAACAGTCCACAGGCTTTTTACCGCATTTGCGAGGCTGCAGGACTAAGGCACATCAGGTTTACTTTGCTTCATTTTGTCTTGGCCTGCCTGGAGCTTTGTTTTAACTTGGTTTAGCTGTAACAGCAATTTTTCTAATGACCAGGGAGCTGTGGCAAATTTGTCTTACTTTTGCTTATCTTTGTATAGTGTAACCGCAGCTTCTGAGTAAGGTAGTAGTAAAAGGTAGTTATTTTGTGAAGAATGAGGTATTTATTACTCTAATGCAGTGTAGAAATTTATGACTGTATGGTGTGGTGCAGAGGAGTGCAGGCACAGTAGGAGAGCAGTGGAGACAGAGGATGGGGCGTAGAGGAGAAGTCACGGGGTGGTACGAGACAAGGCAGGCGCTGGCGTTGGAGACCCCACGGCTACGAACAGCCTGTCCGTGGTCAGTTAAAGAAATGCAGCCCAGGAGCTGGACAAAACCGCTCCTGGGGTAACAAAGAGAACAAGCAACAGTGTTTAAAAGAGGTAAAACTCACCATGTGCAATGAATTTGGATGTAACATTGGCTAGCACACCACTGAAGAAAGAGCAGGGTGTAACAGCATGTTAAAAAACATACAAAATAGCTCCCCCAAGGTGAATCAAAAAATCAGAAAGGTGAGAAGGAAAAATAAAGCTCATCATATTGAAACAGTATTACTGTTTTTTGTAACTGAGATTTTTATGTAATAATATTCTTTATTTTATTTTCCATTATTTTTCCGCAATAATTTAATCTAGGCTAATCGTAATCTTTCAGATTTACTATTAAGACAATGAAAATTTCAATTATAATAGTCATAATTTCTTGGCTTTATGTCTGTGGTCTGTTCCCTTTTTGCCCATAACAAGCATTATGAGCACTGATAGCAGGCTAAAAAAGATATTTACTTATTTTAATTCTTTTAATATCAGGACATGCAATATAGTGATTATTGTATGAGAAGGAAGGAGTTCTTAAATTACTCTCAAATAATAAATTGCATCATTTCAACTGAATATCAGCGATTAGGGGAAAGCAGCAGCAACTGAGCCAAGGATGTATTCAGCATCTCATCTAGGCTTAGAAACGAGTTAGATAAGACACTAGAGACAAAGTTGCAGGGAATCAGTCCGAGCAGTGTTATAAAATGCACAGGGAAGCTTATTCAGGAAAAGAGGCTCTCCGTTGGGATACGCCAGCTTTCACTGGAGCTGTGCCAGGATACGCCAGGTGGGAGCTTGGTCTTGTAAGATGAACGTGAGACTGGGGCTCCACTTCTCTTAGCTCCTCTGTTAAATCTCTGAGTCCTGGAATTTGCCAAGAGTTTCAATATGTTTCTGTTTCTTCATTTCTGTATAAAACCCACACTTGTTTACAAATCCTACAAATCCTAGGAGATGGCGGGAAGTTTGGGCAGTCTAGCAGTGGGTAGTCTGGGTGTAATCACGAGTTAGTTGTAGATTTGCTGATTCGATCAATGCACCCTTTCTGCTCTGCTACCTGCTCCTCCGATTCAATTTCCTCAGCCCTAACCTTCTTGTTCCCAATACAGACAACACATTTGTTTCAGTGTGAGAAAGCAGGCACTTTTAAATCTAGAGCTGATTGTATTGAAGCAGATTCTGCACTGCATTTTGGGAAGCACATATAAGAAAAACAATCCACTACTTCAAGTCCTTTCAGACGAGGATGCTTGCTGCCTCTCTGTGCAAAACCAGACATGCACTGCTGGAGGGAGAGGTCCAAGCACCAGCTCCTGCTCCAGGATCATCTGCAGCTGGGAGACCAGAACCTGAATACGATTTATAACGTGACAACGCTGTTGCTTTTAACAACAGATTTCCACTGTCTGCCTATCGATGGATATTGCCGTATTATTCGGGGGGGAAAGGGGGGAGGGGGGGGGGGGCACGTGTCTGGGATTTCTGGCCTTCAAAAGCCCTGTCAGATGAAATGCATACAAGCATCCTCCTGCCTCACGGAGAGAAGAAATTCAGTGTTCTTGGTATGTGTTGGACATACTAAGCAATTGATCTGAGGCAGCGTAGCCAGCCTTTTTCACGATGAGTAAAAGCCGCCAAGGCTATCGTGCCTTGTGCAGATGCCAGCCTCAGACCTACAAGCCACCTTCCACATCCAGCCCCTTAGGTGGAGCAATGCCTAATGTGTTGATCCAGACAGCATTTAAAAAGGGAATTGCTCAGTGCTGTCATGAGAGAAATACTCCAAGGTACATCTGGAAATAGAGCATTAGCTGTCTAAAGAACTGTCAGAAACAGGCAGACAGAGATCTTTGCTGTTTTTCGGTCTGCTTATAAAATAAGCAGGAGTTCTGAAGATCTCAATTTTATAGGCTAGCACAAAAATTCTATCTACACCTCAGATTAGGTATTTAAACTGTCGTGGACGGTGTTGGACATTGTACTGCTAATTTGATCTAGCACGTCAGGCAGAACTGCAAAAATTCTCATTAAAATGGTCAGTACTGGAGACTGAGTATGCATTCCCTGTTTTTCCCTATAAGACTACAAATCTATTCTGGTTTTGTAGTTTACAACATCCATTACTGTATTAGCACCAAATTATGCTGCTCACAAAAAGCACCCTACCTCTCAAACTGCCTATGCCAGAACTACTCATAGTATTTTGATTCATTTTCACAAGATGTTTTTATCTGAAAACCAATAACAAAGATGCGGTACCAAACATTTAGCACTTGGTCAGTAATGTGCTATCTTCTACATTACTGTGAAAAACAGAGCTGGAGAAGCTGGAGTGTTTACTTTAAATCCAATTTTATTTCAACACTTGCCAGTGAGCAGCCTAAGCCTCTCAGAAAAATTCCAATCCTGAAACAGCCAAGTGGGCCACTGTGGGTCACCGCATCAGTTCTGCTTCACAACATTGCTACTTCATTTGGTGTCACTTGTGTGGTCCTTCTCATTAAGTCACTGGTTCCAGTGAGGTGCTATTGGTGCAAGACAAGCATACAGCAAAAGTTGCTGCGAGTCCAGAAGCAGATTCCCAGAAAACGCTCTATCTGCTCACATCCTCCCCTTTATTGGGTCTTTGGACCAAAGTTGGTTGGCTTCTGGTGCTGTATGGCTTTTCTGGTCTCACAGTGACTAATGCCCACCGTCTTGTTGCGTGAAGCTTGTTGTCACACACAGCCAGCTTCATCTCTACCTGTCTGAATCTCTTCTGACACCTCTGGTGTGCCTCAACTCCTTCTGATAAGCAGTTCACACACTGGGAAATGAGTGGGTAGGAAAAAGAACTCAAATGAAAGTTAGACCTGAGCGAGGAGCACTGGTGAATTGAGAAAGACTCTGCTTCACACAGCACTGCTTGAGTTTCTCTCCTGTGGAGAAAAGTGATTCATCTTGAACAGATGATCTCCACATTCCTATTAGATTTGAGAACCAAGGGAGAAACTAGATGCTGTCTTTCCAGATATTCTACCTATGAGCTTAATTTTCCTATCCCAGTGAAAACTTGAAACCACCAGAGCAAAAAAAATGAGCTCTGGGTCACAGTATCAGGATTACAATGGCTTCAGAATCCAGGTTTTGATTTCTGATGAAAGAAAGCATTTAGGATGAGTTAAAAGATAGAGACTAGAAATCAAATGAATTTAGGAAATGCACATTGAGTGAGATCCAGAGCTAAAAGTAGACTTTACAAGGGATATTGGCATCCAAATTCAAATACAGTCCAGAGGTTCCTTTTGTCAGTAACTACAAAGCCTGCTAGCTGCCTGCAAGAACGCAGTGCTTTCATTTCGAGTAACTCTATTTCCTACAGCCAAAGTTAGGCTTCCATACGTGCTCTGACACTTTCTCATTTGAGGAGCTGTATCCAAGGTTATCGTTATGTGAGGTGGAAGGCCACCCAAACCTAGCTAAGTCCATCAAAGACCCAGACTGGTAGAGATGCTCATATCACGCCTAACTCATGGTCTCTTCCTTGCTCTTTTCCTGCCCTGATGGCTTTTGTCTTCCTGAATTGGCAGTGGTCAAACCTCAAAAGGAAGGTCAGCCATGCACAGGCCTTCTTGGAGCTTGGTGGTTAAGGCCAGCTCCTGTACAGGGGGCTTTCACTGCCTCTAGAAAAGAAAGCCCTGAGCCAACATCTTCCATTTCCAAATGTTCTAAACAACAGCAGTTGTATGAGAGCACTGCAGCATCACTACCTCCATCACCTGTAGAAATGCTATGAAGAGAGGTACCCCAGTGTATTTAGGCACCTGTTGTCAAAACTGGTGTTCTATTTTGTATTCTGGGCAGAAAATGACCGTGAAGCCAGAGGTTTTCAGGAGTTCAGATACACTCCTATACTTAGTACTTTCTACTGGTTGCACTAGGCAGTTCCCCTCTGAATACATTTGCATGGATCTACGTTGCCTATTCAGTCATCAGACACGTTCACTGTGAAATACCCTTCAGGCTGCCTAAGGTTCCCCATTCGGTTCATCTTTATGCCCAACTCTTTTATGGAGTTGCCCTGCTGGGCTAGGTGCTAGATCTTTTTAGGTACTGTGAAACCTGTGTGAAGGTGTCCAGTATGCCCATTTCACTTAAATGCCTAGGTTCCTCTAAAAATCTGGTCCTTAGGACTTCCAGTGTTCAGCATGATACAACCTAAACAGATTAAAAAACTTAGTCTTTTTTGCCCATAAGCATTGTCCTCTCTAAATAGCATGAAATTTTTCTATCAGCTCTCTCCCTTATTTCAGCAAACTCTTTCTCTCTCTTCTAAACAGTCTTGTTGTTTTGGCCTTATCTTTGGCTAGAGGTTAAGAAAACTCTTCTGTCTGATGTTGATCAGCCAGCAGGGAATGCTTATAGCATCAGCTAGCCAGCCTCTACTTTACCTCCCAAGAAACAAAACAAGAAATTCTCCAAGCCAGCTTCCCACAGCCTGGAGGGCCTGGGATTTACAGCTTGTTTGAACTCTCCCAGATGGTAACGCACCAGGCTGCTGCAACACCACACGTGGTGGCTAGTCCAAAGACACTTCCTCATACTGATTTATTTGTTCTCTCAACTTCAGCAAGATTTTGTGTTTGTGTTTCTCTCTGCTCTCTGGCATTTTTCAGCCAGTTCCAAAGACTGGACATTTTATGCCGTATACCACTCTTGTCCACCTAGCAAAACACATAAAATCTGAAAAACAAAAAACATATGATCAAATGGATCTGATCTGCTTGATATTTCATGTTGACTAGTAATGAATGACCTTGCAAAGTTTAACCAGATCCAGTAAGCACCTTCTCAGAGCTCTCTCTTTGTTATTTTATCCCGCATACTCTAGTTTGGGAGGAAGGAGTAGAAAAGCATGTGCAGAAAGCTTGCTTGAGGGAGGCAGACTACCAGGTATGCTCTGTGCTCTGTCTACGGGTAAAGGCATATATACGTTTATGCCTGGGAACTTGACTTTGCAGTCCTTGCTTTTGTTTTATTTAATTGTGATGTATGCAGTAGTCATAATAGCTGTGGAGCAAAATAATTTCTGTCTTAATTATATGAAACATGCTGTTCAGAAATAATGCAGCTTATAGAGTTCAGAAAGCACTTCAGATATCCTTTTTGCTCATAGGATCAGTCTGGCGCTAAAAACAAAGGAGGCAGTGTGTGTGTGTGTTTGTGTGTGTGTGCGTCTATTTATATAAAAATAAATTATCATACAGCCCTTTCCTGCACAGTTCCTGATAATTCCTTCAGTTTTAATGCATTAGCAAAGAAAATGAGGAAGTGACTATCAAAGGGTAAAAGGATAAACGGCAATCCTTTCAACTCAATGAGGCGTCAGGAAGCCCCATCATCTGCACAGTTTAGTTTTGCTTTGACAGTCTCCTGGGAAGCTCTTGAAGACACTGTTAAGTTGATACCCATCTTATCACAAGGAACCAGGACAATAGTTTGGAAGAACAGAAGCAAAACCAGAATATATTTATGAAGGAAGAAAATGAAGTGAAAGGAAGCAAAAACCTAAAAAAAAGCTTTCAAAGAAGGCTTTTCAATAAAAAAGAAAAAACCCTGCATTACTTCATTGTAGTAGACAATTTGACTCAGAATGTAAGATTCCATGTATTATGTGTTGCTGAGTTAAAATAGATTCCCTTATCTAATAATGTAATCATACGAACAATGGCATAAAGGGAGACAGAAATATTGAACAGATATTTTCCAGATGTGTCTTGCAAGATTTACTGTCATTAAAGTTTGTTAAGAATGTTTCTAAAGTGAGTTCTCCATTTCATGTCTTTGTTCGAAATCGGGAGCGGGGGGTGTGTTGCAAAATAAGAGCTAGCTAATTTACCTATTTCCTATGCCAATCTACAAGAGCTCTTCTCCTGTCTTCTCTTCCATTCCTTCTGGTACGGTGTGACTAATTTAGATGCCTCTGCCTCTGAAACTCCATCTGTAAGTACTGAAAGTCATTAAATTAAACGACCCTTTCAAATCTAATTGTGTCTTCTAAACACCTCAAAACATTTGTTAATCCACCTGAGAATGAAATCTCTCTTGTCCCTTTGTAACACAGCTAAGAAAATATAATTTTTTTTCAGGGCAGGAATTAGGAGAGAGACAAAAATTTGGTATTTTTCATCAAGTATGAAACTGAACTGGTAACAAAACCCAAAGCTTGCCATGACCTTTAATGACAAGAACTCTCTCCACCACATTTCCCTGGATTCTCCAGGCCTCTCAACAAAGTCTTCCACTGGCTTTTACTCAAAATTAAGAACTCCACAGAGTTTGTGATGAGTGGCACAGAGGAAGCAGTGGTTGCCACCGGATCACCACCTTGTTTACCACATTGAGTATCACCATCTGGGTCGGTTAGCTGTTGGAGAATCAGCTCTGCACAATACCAGAAATCTACTTTTTCCCTGAGATTCCTACAATTGCTTGCTTTAATGTAATTTTCCAATGAATTTCTCATATAAGGTCTGGGTATTAATTGAAGTATTGTATCTCATCTCTCAGATATTTTTCAAAAAATTTTTTTAGTATTGTAATATATTTTGTTTGTTTGTTCTTGCCATATGATCTGCCTAAAGCTATTTCTTCTTTATTGCTAAACATAAAATCTGAACAAAAGCTATTTTCTCTGCCAAAATACTCATTTCAAGTCAATTGCACTTTTGCATGAGAAAAAGCTGTAGGGGATTGTCCCCATGAGCTTTGAGTATCTTTCAAATCTTAAGACTGAGAACAGTTCACACCACCTATAAATCTAGCTGCTATCCTGTTTGATTAAAAACTGCACTTTTTAAGTTAAATTGCTGCAGTAGGCAAGCTGTAGGACATTTTAGTTTCTATATACCTGTGCATAGTCTCCACTCTGGATACCTCACCTCTCTTTTCCCTTCTTCAATAATTTGACAAGGCATTTGTCCAGTATTTAAGCTGCACGTCTAATGGGAAATATTGGGATTTCCCAATTGTACCAAACCCAAGACAATCTAGTCTGTTATTCTATCTCCAAAAGTGACATTTTTCATGCGAATAGGAACAATCTGCTAACTATACAAAAAGTCCTCCTGTCTCCTAAGAGACACTGGCTTAAACCCTGACAAAATACATAGTATGCCTCCCACTAAATACGTGCTTGTACTGAATGAAAACTTTAGTAAATATTCTGCCCTCTATGAAGTAATTTTGTGGACTTCCACTGTTTTGTTGCAGCATTATATGTGAAAGAAGTATTGTTTATTCCTTCTTTATCACACTAAATGACCTCATTGTTCTTGTGTTTTAGGACAGCAGGAGTTCCTGATCTACCATCTCCAATCCATGTGTTATTTTACCTGCCTTTATTATCTATATCTATACCTACATCTATAGCTGTATCCATATATCTACTTATGCCACTTACTCATTTTGTGACTTTCTAAGGTAAGTTATTGCAACTGCATTACCCAAAGTAAATAAATGCACACCCAAATGGCTAATCATGGTAATTTCAATCCTATGTAATCAGTGACTGTACTTAAAAAAAAAAAATTCCAAGATAACTTATTTTCTTTTCAAGAGCTAAATTATCATACCTTAAATAAATGTTTTTCAAATAGTGCACCTGGAATCAGTGAAAGTACTTAAGGATTTTGATACGTATGGTTAAATCAGGAGCCCCAAAAGCAATTCCTACTTCCCTCTTACAGGCGTATACCTTGGCAAATGTGCCTCTCTGCTAGAAGGAAAACTGCCCACACGAGCAGAGAGACTGGTAGTGAACTTGTTTATCCACAGTTTGGAAGGTGAAGGTCTTACCCAGAATGATGCCAGTGAGACCTCACAGCCTTGAAAAGAAAGGTGGAATTAAAGATAGAAAAATATCTTAAGAGACTTATTTTGCCCCAAGATCTTCCATTACAGTTTTCAGTGTTTGCAATAAAAGTACTAATTGATTGGTCAATATATTCGGTTAATAGCCTAAGTGGGTCTGCAGAAAAATTTCATCAGCAAATGAATAAAATACCCCATCAGACAAAAAAATCCCTCAACATATGAAGCCAATTTAAATGTCCCAAAAATTCTTTAAAATTAATTTAATACATATTGGTGGACTTTTTCTTTTTTTTTTTTTTTTTTTTGACCAGTGTTTAGAATTTAATTACTTCAGTAAATGCTTCTATTTCTTTAGTTGGCTGCCTTACCAGGTGCCTGGGGAATGGTCCTTATAAACAAAATCAAGCTTTGTGGAGCTTTTTTTCTTAGTATATAGGGAGGTTGAGACTTTGGGGTGATTGGATTTCATAGTTACAACTAAGTTAAATTCTAAAATGTTACACAGCAACTCTTTATATTTTCTGTTCAGTGTGCAGAGGTTCTTTCCAAGGACTACTTAAAATATTCTACAATATTTCCAGAAACTCAACAGACTTTACAAGTGTGCTAAACATTATGAATTAAAAGGGCAAAAAGAAATAGAACACCTCTGTGCATATTATATTTATTTAATACTTTATGTACCTGTAGTAAACTGGGCATACAAAGCTTGGAAAGGTATTTAATTTTTTTGTCATAATGTATCGACAGCAGGGATGTCATCTGCATCTTTACTTAATGAAAAGGAAAAAAACCCAAAGAAGTATTTTTAGCTTAACATCTCTGTAGTGTCTAGGAACAGGATGAGTAGTCTGTGGCTGAATAGCGCCAGTGCCATAGGTTTTACTTTCATTACAGTGTCTTGACAGCAGAACTACTTAACTACAAATTGATAGAGAAACAAGCAAAGGACAGGAGAAAAGTGTGTGCCTGAGTGTTCAAGCACCTAGGTACAGATTTCATCTTGCTGCAGGATATTCCATTTTAAGCAGGTTTTTTCTATGGAATCTCAGCATGCAACAAGCTTTTGATACTTCTAGAGCATTCACATTTTAAAATTTTTCTTTGTGTGTGTGTGTATGTTCCCTAATGATACCCATGAAGCCTCCCTCCTAAATGACCCCAGAGGAGTTTTGACAAGATAGCCTGTCATTGAAAAAATATCAGCAAGGGGAATGAAAGCAGCGCCTTACTAATTCGTAACAACATATAAAGGCACAGAGTAAGACAGCTTGAATAGACTAACAAATTCATCACAAAAGAGTGTTAAGATATGAAGAATGCTCATAGCTTGGTTTGGATAAGGATGTACAAGAATGGATATTTATCAGTGATGGAGATATGTATTAAGACCTCCATGAGGAACTACGGTCTTCTAGGATGTTTTCCCTCCTGGTAATATCTGCCTTCTTCCCTCCTTCCTTCCCTCCCTCCTTCCTTCCTCCATCCCTTCCTCCATTCCTCCC
This sequence comes from Aptenodytes forsteri, assembly GCF_000699145.1. NCBI lineage: Eukaryota > Metazoa > Chordata > Aves > Sphenisciformes > Spheniscidae > Aptenodytes > Aptenodytes forsteri. Next base: position 101,608 of record NW_008796211.1, read on the forward strand.
TTCCTTCATCCCTTCCTTCCTTCTTCCCTCCCTCCCTCCCTCCCTCCCTTCCTTCCCTCCTTCCTCCCTTCCTTCCCTCCCTCCCTCCCTCCTTCCCTCCTTCCTCCCTTCCTTCCCTCCTTCCCTCCTTTCCTTCCTTCCTTCCTTCCTTCCTTCCTTCCTTCCTTCCTCCTTCCCTTCCTTCCTTCCTTCCTTCCTTCCTTCCTTCCTTCCTTCCTTCCTTCCTTCCTTCCTTCCTTCCTTCCTTCCTTCCTTCCTTCCTTCCTATCTCTAATAATTTTTATCATCATCTTTGGTGATGGTGGGGAGACCGAGCACACCAACTGCATACCAACATGGGTGAAATTCAGTCCTAACCTACCTCTGGCTTGTGATAGAGGAGTCAATATTTCAGGGCTTTACTGAATTCCTTGTCATACAGGTTGCTCAGAGATTCAGAAAACCTGGAGGGAAAAAAAAAAAAAATCATGTTACTGTATCATTTAAATTCAGTGCAGCGTGAACCTGATGTGATAAACAGATCACAGAAGTCTGCATCAAAATGTTCCAGCAGCCAGACAGGGGAGAAATGCACCCACCTTTGAGGAAATTTCTCTGAAATGAAAAGATTTTTTAATAACACAGACTTTTTTCAGGCATTCTGCAGTGCGTAAAATAAGTGTCATTTCAAAATGTATTACATATTCATACAGCTGTATCGAGGTGCCCTGGCCAAAAAGGAAAAGTCGCAGACAAGCTCAGGGACAGCTAAAGAACTGATACAAGCATAAAAAGAAAGGTGGGGATACGGAGCTGTACACTCACAAACAGTAGTAATAACGGAGGAGGAGAAGAAGGAGTATAGTTCTCCTCAGCCTGCTTCCAAATCTGCATCTGGACAGGATACACATACTGTAGGTCACTCACCCATGCATCCAAAAGTAGGAAAGATTTTTTTTAAATCTGGCATTCTATGTTGCAGACCAGAATGGTTCTGTGTACGTACCTCTGCTTTAGTTTATCACTCTAGCTAAATTTAATTCCAATAGCACCTAGCACTGCAAACAGAAAATAGATATTCAGTCACTGCCAGCCGGATACAAAACTACATTTGAGAAAACTTACCTGTGATTTGCATTTAATGGACCAGAGTGCAGCCACCTTTACCTTCCACATGAAGGTTAAATACTACATATTCCATAAGCTAGCCTAAAGTTACAAATCTTCTGAGCTTACCCTCCCTTCTTTTAAACTGGCAAGTATTTCTTGTTGTTCATATTCATAGAATCACAGATTAAGCATCACTGCAGGGGCAGCAAGGGGTCATGTAACCCACCTCCTCCTCTGAATTCTTCTGCTGTCATTTCTGCCAGAGCCGTGTCTCGCCTGATCAGAAAACCTCCAGGGATGAGCATTCAGCAGCGTCCCTGTGCAATCTAACCCATCCCAGAGCTCCATGTTTACCCTCTGGATTCATCTCATCTGCCACAGTTACACCATCACTTCCATCCTATCAATCATGGAAAAAGAACAATAGTCCTTACAATAATACAATAGTTGGTACAATAGTTCTTTTTCCTTATTTCATGTTTATTTCAGGTATGGTTCCACCTGAGGGTGCTCTCATGGTGTGAAGGTGAGCTCCCTCATGCCCAGCCTGTGATTTTCAGGTGTATATTCCCAGCTTCATGATTTTAGTATGCAAGTGCATGAGGATTTGTTTCAATACCCTGCCATACCTGAGGTTTTTTGGAACACTTCACTCCTGGATCTCTGATATTCACCTGGAGAGTCTTGCTGAGGGCTTTGCCTCTTACAGCACCCCCTCAGAGACCCTGGTTTTGTTACCCTCCCAACACACAGAGGTTGCTGCAGTTCTGCAGTTCCCACTCTTTTCCTTTTCTTTTGAAAACTTCTGCACAGCAGCAATAAATTTGTCATTTATTATTAATGTTCTTTTGGGCATTTTGGCAGAAATAATTATGTAGTGTTATTTAGTTGCAGAAGAAGAAAATCTTTGCTCTAAACAAAATGTTCAGCGTGGGAATAGAGGGGTTTACCTCACTGTAGGGAATATTTTGCTCCTCACGTAGACCTCCCTGTTCAATCTTCTATTTTTACTCTCAGAAAATTGCAGCTATTCAAATTCAGGGAGCAGCTGAAATTTTTTATAGGGATTTTTTTTGAGATGGAACCTGGCAAAGGGGTTTGGTGAAACAGGTATTGGTGGGAAGGCAATACTGTGTCTATAGGCCTCATTAGAATGCCAGCAACTTTGAGGGACATCTCCTCTTCGTCAGGGTAAATCATCACATGCCTTCTGAGACAAAATTCTGGCTGTTCTGTGCTGCTGGACAGAATATTTTCTCCTATAGGTCCAGGTCACCAAGAAAATGCAAAATAAGAGATTTTAAGAAGGTAAAAAAAAAAGACAATGTCCCTTTTGCTATTATTGACTATCATTTCATGATCGTGAAATCAGATTCAATATTCTGAGCTATTTTAACTAGGTTTTGTTATTCTTCTCCCAATAAAACTGGCCAGAGCCACAAAAGCACCATTAGGCTATCCAGCTCCTCCTCCTCCTCCTGGAAGTGCAGGAAGATTGGTTTTCTCCTTCTGAGTATTCAGTTACCCATCATTATAAATGGTTCCAGGAAATTGGAATTTCAGCACTTAAAACATTTGATTGCCAAAACTGCATTTTTACTGTTCAGCCTAGGTTATAAGAATTGTATTATTTTCCTGATATTTTCACTCAGGTCTTAATTCCTCCAGAAAACCAGTCATTTCCAAGAAACTCAGCTCTGCAAGAGACTTACACTGCGAGCTGCAAGGAGGCATCGTAACTTTATGATGTCTGCGTCCCTGCCACATCATTTACATGGAAAAATAACACAATGTCTTAACCAACCATGTTAAGAGGCGAGTTAAGAAACAGACAGGCAACCTTGCAACAAATGCATTACCTGCTTTTTTGTGAGGAAGAAAGAGTGAGAAAGCAGCAACTGCCATCTTACATGGAGCAGGGATGCTGCCAGGGGATGTTCCTGCTGCGCGGGCAAGATTCTGCCTGTCTGAAAACTCAATCAGCTTTTAGCACCAGTTCTGCAAACAGCTGTGACACCTCAAAGTGTTTTAACCCTCCTGAGCTAAACTCCGTGCTTCAGGGAATCATTCTTATCAACAGTCTAGCTATGTCTGGTCACAAAAACACTTAAAGAAATTGCAGTATTTGAGTCAATACAGGCTTTCTAAAATTGTTTATGCTTTGGATTTGAAGCAGACTGTGAAGCTGTGGTTCGTTTTCTTCCTTAGGGCACAGTGGCATCTAGTGGTCCTACACTGAGTGGATGGGGAAGATAAAATGTATATAAAAAAGAGACTTTGTGTGACCGTAACTTCATATAAAATGATTTTTACACAGTTATGCATACATTAAGGTAAAATTTTCAAAACCACTCAAGGCTTGCTCTCAATGAAGAATTTTCAGTGGGGATTAGATACATAGATACCTTTCTGAACCTGGCCTGAGGGACTTGAAGTGTACATGTAAGTGAAAATAGACCCTGAGATACATTGGGCACTCTACTCTGTGCTATATTTCTTGCTGTGTGTAAACTCTTTTTTCTTCTTTTTTTTTTTTTTTACAAACACAATTCTTGCAATTACATGGTTTTGTGAATACATCTGTAGTGTGTTCAAATGCTTTCTTCACTAGAGATCTGGGTAAGCGCTGCAGGAAAGGAGAGGAATTCGAGCACTTACACTGTTCAGTGACTTAATTTCAACTCCATTAAAATTATGCATTTTTAAGTTGACTAGGCTGGGACTATTATAGCTACACAGTTAGCTGAGTTTTGGGTTTGGCTAATGCTGGCAACTTGAGTGACTGGAAGTTTTAAGTAGTCATATATTTGAGAAGATTAGCAGTTAAATTATATATATTTATTATGATATCTTCAACTTAAAATTTCACACACCAAAAATCTTCCCATTCTCTTTTCAGTGATTTTTGCCAGCATTTGTCATGATGGTGAGTGATAAAGAGCATTTCTGCTATTGGAGCTAAGAAAGAGAGTGGACCAAGGAAGCATTTTGAGATTATTACTGCACAGACATTCAGCCAGAGAAATGGTCTGTGACTAAATGTATCTAACCCTCCGAGAAGGAATTATACTCCAAAGTTATCCATTTTGTCTTAATTAGATGATGCAATATATCTTTACACAGCTGTTTTTTATGCAGCTCACATTAGAGCCCAATCCAGCTGACAAGCAAAATACCTCAGTTTGATTTTGAAGTCAGTGGTTGGTCTGTTCGCTAATTAACATCCTGTTTCTTTTCATTATTGCAGTTAAGATCTCGGTAATGTCCACGAGCATCTTTCTGGTTTTGACATTTTGCTTGTTAGTGCATGGCAGAAAAATAAAACCAACAGAGATAATGAGATTCACACTGCACATCTGGTAGCTTTAAAATGAATGTTATTGGGAACCATTAAGGGATGTATTTTCTTCTTGAAATGTGGACGCAATTCTCATTAGCATTAATGAGAGTTACGTGAGCACAGCCATGGGAGAAAACACCTGCGTGTGTAAAGGAAGGGAGGTTCTACTGTTTACCACTTTAAAAAAAAAAATTCAGGTAGGAAATCACAAGAAAGCAATTAACAGTGTTTTCATGGCTGATGGAAGCAATGCCATGGGTCTCGTCGGCTTCAGTCACTTTTTCACTTGGTATATTTATGTTTCTATCTGTTAGGCTACTAGTGGAGGGGGGAAGGAAAAAAAGCCACTGCTGTAGGAAATATAATAAATACAGTGCATCGCTGATTTGAGGCCTGCCCTGCAGAACTCTATGATGACTTTAGCTGTCATATTAAGGCATTTTTAAAAAGTCCACTGAAATAAGCTAGCAGATTTAGAATAAGGACCTGACAGTGAGTTGAATACTACAGGATCTAATGCACTTCTGAGGCAAAATAGAAGCTGGAGAAGGAAGTACACTTACAGTGGTGAGGAAGAAATTACTGTGCTTTGAATCTTCTTTCTTTCTTGAAACTACACAGATCTTTAATGCAAGCAATTTTTTTGATGGTAAACACCTATGTTCATAACAAATATTGCTGAAGCTGTGCATTTTCCATGAGTTAAAGACAGAGTCACAAAGTCTTGTCCTTGATCTCTTGCCAGAAACAGAGGTCGTCCAACTGCAAGATGAGCAGGTTCATGGTGCGCTGTGTGAAGGACTGTCTGAAGGGCAGAGCTCAAAGGGTTGCAGCCAATGGGGCTACATTTGGCTGGCGACGGGTCACCAGCAGTGTTCCTCAGGGCTCAGTTCTAGGGCCGGTCCTGTTCAGTATATTTTTATCAGATCTGGATGCAGGAGTTGAATGCACCACTAGCAAGTTTGCTGATGATACTAACCTGGGAGATGCTGTTGACTGTCTCAAGGGATGAGAAGCCTTGCAGAGGGATCTAGATAGATTGGAGCATTGGGCAATGATTAGTGGGATGAAATTTAACAAGTCCAAATGCTGGATTCTGTGTCTGGGATGGAGTGACGCCGGGCACAAGTATAAATTGGGAGAAGAGTGGCTGGAGAGCAGCCCTGTAGAAAGAGATCTGGGGGTGCTGGTTGATGGCAGGCACAACAGGAGCCAGCAGTGTGCTCTGGCAGCCAAGAGGGCAAACCACATCCCGGGGTGCATCAAACACAGCATGACCAGCTGGTCAAAAGAGGTGATTATCCCTCTGTATTCAGCGCTGGTGCAGCTTCATCTTGAGTACTGTGTGCAGTTCTGGGTCTGCTGATAAAGATTGCCTTACCCAACACACAGCTTTAGTTCTGCTGTAGGTATTTGCTAAAATAAACAATCCTCACCTTCAACTAGAATTTTCCCTTTTTAAGGTTCCCTGGAAAAAAATGCAAGTGAAAGAAAGGTGTGTAGGTTTGGACACTTCTAGTTAAAACAAGCCTAGTTTTAAAGTAAATTAGACATAAAGTAAATGAAATCAATAAAACCCACTTCAGCAGAGACATTTTGGAGAAGAACAGAAAGATGCTGACCAAGATTACTATAGGTTACACATAGTATTTTTTCAGACAGCCTATATTTGAGCAAGAAACTGGAATTCTTTTGAAAATAAAATACGTATTATTATATGCTATTCCTATCAGGGTATGCACATGAGTGAAAGACTCAAGAAATCAGCCTTTAAATCCACTGACAAAACTTCCATGAAAATGGTTATTCAGCTCCAAACAAGACAGCTGAGTGGCAGTCTTAAAGCTTCATTCTTGAGACAGCTGCCGAGGCTTGCAAAGCCATGCCCAATCCCATGTAGAGAGAGCCAGGACTAAGAGGATAACAGCATGTCACCATTTGGCAATTTTCATGAATAGCTAAAAATACAGTACACAGCTGAGAAATCATATTTGGTAACAGATTTTGATAAAGAATTACATGGTAAATGAAATAAAAGAAACAAAACCTTTCCACTTTGTCCTACGGCTGTGAGCATTTTACAGTTTTCCCAGCTTTAATTAATTTGCTCCAAGCTTACAGAAAAATACATTTCTCATTTTGTAGTCTACTGATGTGGAGGAGCCATGCAAAGACCTAATTAAAATAAACGATGCTCTCCAAGCTCATCATCATGTCTAGCTGAAATGCATAAAAATGGTGTGTAACATTGGGAAACATGATAAAATGAGAGCCAGGGCAAAGAGATTTTTGGATCCCTACGGGGCCATATGCTGGAAAGCCCATATCCCACTCTTGAAGGAAACCTCTCTGTGTTCACATGAAGCTCCAGCTGAGTTCCAGCTCAGGAAGGGCATTGCTCGTTATCCTTTCTGCTCTCCTGATGTCTGTGCTACCTGACGGCAACTCAATGACTACAGTCATCAAATCAATCTTCATGATCTATTGGGTTTCAGGTCACTAACCTGGTACCTTACATTATGTGAAAACTTGATAGGACCAAGCAGTCTGTGTCATAGCTGAAGAGAAGACATTTAATTCTGATATCTAATGGGGTGTTTTGTAACCAAGCTTCCTCAATCCCTTCATCTGTCTTGCATATATATACATACATATATATATGAATAAAAAATATATATGAACCCTTAGACTGTAGTATACAAATCCTTCATACATATTTATCTTTCCTGGGATCATATGCTGAGCTGACAATCAGTGAGACTATAGGCTGGGTTCAGAAAGGCTATATCTTCACTTACAAGCTGGACTGTGTTACAACTCCTGTTCTGCTAATCATCTAGAGAAGTCAGATATTTGAAGAGTTTTATACCTTCTGCTTGGCTTTTCTTCCTATGCAGATGGTGCCTAGTGCGTGTCCAGATCTTGCAAGGATGGGCTGAACAACAATCAGGATGGCTCGAGTGATGGTTTTCCCTTTCCTTCATGGTAATAAATCTGGATTTGGTTACCTGTAAGGTAGTCTCAAATCCATGGGAATAAAGATCATTCAAAGATATTGGAGAAGATGCTTCAGTAAGCTTTCCTGTTAACGTTTTTCTTTTTCCTGTTAAGACTTTTTTCAAAGCTGTTCCCTGTCAATAGGCAGACATATGTGTTCTGAGCAAACTCAGATTAAAGTATGTCAGCTCCAAACCTGTTTCTAGACATAATTAATAGCAAAACTAGAGACAAAAAGAAAAGAAAAAAAAAAACCTAATATTCTGATTACATCACTACATCACGGGTTTTCTATCTTCCAATAACCTGCAAAATCTTGAGCTTTTCTAGACTTCTTTGTTGATCTTTAACCTTCACATAGAACTAGGAACCAAAAAATCCAGTTGATTAGTTAGAGAAAGTTATACAAACATGTGGCTAAACCATTTGCACTGAGGATGTTTTTTTCCCAAGAGCAGCAGGAAATCCCTGCCTTCCCAAACCTGAACTCTTCCACTTTTAAGAAGGAAGGAAACAAACAGAAAATATACATGGATTATGTGCTCATGAGGTCTCCAACCTAGTAGGAAAAAAAACTCGTGGGAAAATAGCCTAGACTCCACGGTACCCACTATGACCGGTACCCCCTGCTCCCAACACCAGTAACGTGGTTGGCATAACTAACGCCATTTTATGAGGCAGGCAGCCGTTCTCGGTGGCCGAGCGGGTCACGTATTCGCTCCCTTCCCCTCATTATCAGGCCCTGAAGGTCCCGTGCACCAAGTAGACAAACCAAACAGATTTCTTCTTCCCCTCCCTGCCAGCCCCAAGGTTCCTGGGCGCCAGGCCGGTTACTCCCTTCCTCACCGGCCTTGAAGGTCCCAGGCACCCGGCCAGCCCGGTGGTGGTGATGGCCCCGGCACAGGAGCGGGGAGCGTAACGGCACAGAGCACTGTCCATAAAAACAAGCTGTTACAAGAAAAAAACGTGGACCCGAACAGCCGCTGGGACAGTGAGACCGCTGGACAGTGAGACCCGAGACCCCCGTGGCCAGGGATGCCCCCACCGTCCTCTGCTGACTGCGGGGCCTGAGGGAGGGACTCGTCTGCTGTTAGGTGTTTTTCAAGTCTAGATTCTGATTGTTATCTTGATACAGCAAACCACATATTAAGACCCACCCAATCTGCAGAGGGTCCAGGTGATTAGAAATTGTAAGTTAAGTTGTATTATAAATTCTGTGTTATGCTACTTATAAATTATATTACGTTGATTTTGCTTGTAGAAGTCCTGTGTCATTCTAATGATAAATTCTGTGCTATGCTAATCATAACATTCTGTTAAGATAAAGCTTTAATTAAAACTACGATTTCGTGCTGTCATCATTCTGCCAAGGATCCCTACAAGAACCCGTCTGTCCCTCAGTGTTGGGTGACACCCACATACAGTACAACATTTAGCAGAATGTTTTAAATAACAGTGTGTGGATAATTTGGAATTCCTTGCTGCAGTAGCTGAATAATTTCACCTGAAATTTAAGCTCCTATGTAAATTATTGCTTTCAAGGTCTTTCCAGAACAGGTCTCAGCTGTCCTTCTGTGACCATGAGTTCCTCCTCACTCCACAATTACCAGTCACAACAGGCACCTTCATCAGAGAAATTGGATTAGACCATACCTAGGATGAGGCTTGCTGACAGCAACAAGCGTGCTTCTCCAGCAGCTGGCAAGCACCACAATGAAATTTGAAGAATTTATGGTTCTTTTTAACCTACTGTCTTCCCCTTCTTCCCAAATTCCTCATGCTGCCAAAGTACATTATGGTTTCCTTTGGATAGGAACTAACTTTCAGAGTAGATCTTTTACCTAATTTAAGTTTATTCCATGCTAGGATACAAAATGCAGCAATTTGTGTTTTCCAATGACAAATATACCAAATAAAAAAAAATGGGGGAAAAAAAAAACAACCCTGTGTTACATGATCATCAGCACTCTATACAACAGGAATTTATTAAGACAGAAGAGTTATGTACTTAGGAGCAGAAGACAAACATTTCTGTGGCTGATAATCTACATATTGGTAGCCAAGTTCTTAACTGAATTACAGCATATTTTATTTTTCCTCACCAGTAAGCAACTGTATTTTCAAAAATTGTCAGTATTACTGAGTATAATTAAAAAAACAAAAGAGAAAACAAATTAATAGTTATAATTTTCTTGAGAAGAGATTTGATGATGTGCTCCATAAACTCCATTATCTTCCAGGATATTTTATTAATGAGATTAATTATTAATCTCTGGGTATCACATTAAAATAATATAGCTCATTAATCTGCAAACAACATGTGCAGTCATCTCCACTCTGTCAAGACATGTTAAGTCTCTATTATTGCCAGTACTTGAGGAGGAACAGTGCTTAATGTGAGAAAAGCTGAAACAGACCCATCGCCTTCCTGTACTGTCCACTGCCTTTTAGAGTAAAGAGGGAGGCCAACAGCCATTCCTCCCTTTCCATACCTCAAACTGCACAGTAGATAAAGCTAACACCTTTTTAAGTCCTTGGCTTCAAAAACAAATCTCATAGATTTAAAATGAAACATTCAATATAGCTGTGTAATAGTTAAGTAGACTGGAACTTGCTTGGTAAGGTATCTTCTGGTAAGACTTTCCCAACTGGTTTCCAACCCAGAAGCACTGAATGGGACACAAGGATATTTCTGTTACAAGTTGGACTAGAAAGTTGTGCCAAACATCTTGAAAGCACACTTTAAGCAGAAACAGCATTTGCATTTGCATTTTCTGCCCATGTCATCCAATGGCTCTGCCTATGTTCTACATCTACATTCTAAAGACTTCAGCCTACTTTTACTGCCACCCATGTCATAATGGCTCTGCCTATGTTCTACATGTCTTTTCTAAAGACTTCAGCCTACTTTTACTGCCAGAAAGGTATGGGTGTTACGTGAAGTCAGCTGAATCCTTACGGAGACAAAGCACTGCAGATTGATTTTGAAGAAGCCAGTCATGATTGAACTAAATTATTTCAGTTATGTGGAAATTAAATCTGCTGCACACCATGAGATTTACACTGAGATAGCCAGTTCCACATAAAATCTACCTTTTGCTTGAGGCTTTAGTGTTCCTGTCACCACTTCCTTGCTGAATCACGGAAAAATAGAAGTGTCCATTCATCTGCCTGAGGCAATGTTGACAAATGGCTACACTCTTAAAAACCTCAAGATTCCTAAGTTATATGCCCTGGAATATAATGTATTTCTCTGATAAACCTTCATTCCATTAAGTAATCTACAATTTTTCTTTTTCCTACACATAGCTTATGTTTTCCTTGTTGAACTTAAACCTTCTAGTCCTTTTCACATGGGAAAATGGCAAAAAAATATTACCCTCCTCTCACCTGATGTCTTATATCTAGTGAACACTGTTGAATGCTATTCTTCCTACAGCCTTCTCTTTTCTAGACTCACTAATCCATTTTTTTTCCAATATTTTCTTGGAAGAAAAAGGAAGTTAACCAGTTAAACTCACTGAACAATTACATTTTGTTTCCTTATACAACGCATTTTGCATTTTTAAAGGTCCAAAGTTGATTAAACAATTAACGTGTGTGAATTAGAAATAAAGGATTACTTTCCTTTGAAATTGAGAATTACATCTGCTGCTTTTCAGAGTTTCAGTTTTAGAGTTTCAGTTAAAGTTATATAGGTCTGGAATATTCTATACAGGCATTTTCAAAAGGTACTTTAAATATTAGTTGCATGTCCTGGTTATGAAGGCAAAACACTGAAATTATAATTATACAAGTTTATTTTAAGACTATTAAAATTACACTTGTACATTTGGTGGTCCAGAAGACTGACCTGATAGGCAACTGATCAATATTACTGTTCTTACCTTGGATCCATTTTTGCAATCTGGGCTAGATGTAGGCTGACTTTTTTGTCATGAATTTGCTAGGACAGGATTTGGTTCAGATCAATTGATCATCTACAAGGCTTGCCAATGTGACACCCATCTACAAGAAGGGCCGGGAGGAGGATCCGGGGAACTACAGGCCTGTCAGCCTGACCTCGGTGCCGGGGAAGATTATGGAGCGGTTCATCTTGAGGGTGCTCACAAGGCATGAGCGGGACAACCAGGGCATCAGGCCCAGCCAGCACGAGTTCATAAGAGGCAGGTCCTGCTTGACCAACCTGATCTCCTTCTATGACCAGGTGACCCGCCTAGTGGATGAGGGAAAGGCTGTGGATGTGGTCTACCTGGACTTCAGCAAGGCCTTTGACAC
>NW_008796211.1:114162-138332 GCF_000699145.1 Aptenodytes forsteri
ACTGAAAGAGTGGTTAAACATTGGAACAGGCTGCCCAGGGAAGTGGGGGGGTCCCCATCCCTGGAGGGATTTAAAAGACGTGTAGATGAGGCGCTTAGGGACATGGTTTAGTGGGCATGGTGGTGTTGGGTCGACGGTTGGACTCGATGATCTTAGAGGTCTTTTCCAACCTCAATGATTCTATGATTCTATGATTCTATCATGTTTTCTCTACCAATTCTGAGCTTTGCTTCTTCAGTATTTGAAAAGGGCCTATCCTATTGTGGGCATCGCTGAAAAATAATCATAAATCCATCAACCCCATATAGCTTGAACTAAAAGGAAGGCTGAAATGGGATTAGAGGTCATCTGGGAGGGCTTTTTCCCCTTTTGATTTAGTATCTCCTTTGCACTAAACCACACTAGGTTAGCCTAACATAAACAGATATTTTTTGCATGGGTCAAAGGCCAAAGAAGATCAATCTTTTAGGTCTGAGAACCCATTTAAGTACTGATTTTGTTACGTCTGTTGCTGCCACTCCCTTACTGAATCACAGTATCCAGAACTCAATTGCCTTTGGGTTGAGCAACAATATAATACTAATTTATGACCCTGTATGCAGAGAAGGTGACATAAATAGCTCACAATTAGAGTGGATCAAAACCTACTGTTTTTATTAACATTGCAGTTTCAGTTTCTGCTGAATCATGGAGTAATACAGACAAAATATGTTTGTGTCCATACTGCATTTGAAAGATGACTATATTTTCAATCAGGAACCAGAATACAAATTCTGATAAGCAGATAGAACTTCCTTGAAGGCAACAAACATTTTTCATCTTTGGCATTGTAAAATAATGCAGCATGCCCATAATGTCTCTGCTCAAGAAGGTCCATGGTATGAGCTAGCATTGGTATTTAGAATAATAGGCTGCTGTTGACATCTTGGGAAATGTAAAACATAAAAAAAATGAAGATTTCATTTCTTATGCAACAGAGAGAACCTGAATGAACAGTCAGTAAAAAGGATAATCTAATTCTGAACACTCTAAAATGTAAGAAGTACTCAACATGGTATTTAGCTGTCCTCTAATAAAAGTACAGCTTCCCTTCTAATAGAGGAAATGAAGGGCCCATATATTAGAAAACATAAGAAATAAAACTGTTCCTTCGAATTGGAAAGCAGGGAAATGAAGAAAACAGGTGGCTGTTATTGATGGTAAAATAGGAGACAATGTAAAAGAGAAAAGAGAAACATAAAAAGGACTGGAAGAACCATTGAAATCTCACGTTCCTTCCTTCAGTTCTTCTTTGGATCACAATTATGGCACTTTACTGTTACAGAGATACCCATTGTGGTGGAAACAGATATTTTTAGGGTTGGGGGTTTTTCTGACCAGGTAGTCACATCTGCTTAAATATGTATTTTTTTCTGTATAAATATATAGCTACGTGTGTGTGTGTGTATATATACACGCATACACATACACACAAAATATGGAAGTTTACTATGCTGAAAGAAAATTTAGGAGTATGAGGTTTTTATTTGCATTTCTCCATTATTGTCTCCTTCACTGTTTTAAAATATCCAAAGAACCACTAGAAGAATAAAAAATGTGTTTATTTTTGAAGATGAACAGAATGTTAAACTGTTTCAAAGATTACCCAGTGCTAAAATGCGTGCCAATGACTCTCACTGTCATCAGAACAGAGGGTATTGCAGCCAGCCCGCAAGACCGCGCACATTCCACCCTGATATTTCCTAAACATAATCATTCAGCTTTACTTTTATGCCTCTTGCAGCATCTTCATTATAGCCTGTTTTCAAAAGTGTGCATTATATTTCCTGCTAAGCATATATGCTTCTGTCCTATTATGTACTTAATTGGTTTATATGCCAGTATACTTGAGTCTGTGCGGTATGTGAGTATAAACGCATTAAAAACCGTCTTCTGATGAGCTCTTTATTGATTTCCACTTTTATTTCAAGGGAATAATTTCAGCTTTAAGGGCTGAAAAGTGCTTTATATTGTCCATGAGGACTTTACAATGATGATATTGATAATTGATATGGTTCACCAGCTACAGAATACCATATAAAACAAATATCGAATTTTCTATTGGTAGTACACAACAAAAGTATATTGAAACGACAATACAGTGACAAAGCTGATGCTGTTGTGACTAGTGTAACAATTCATTGCTGTCTAAGAATCTGTATGTCAGAGAAATACATGGCTTTAGAACATAGCAAAATCCCTCTAAAAATGTGAAATAAACAATAGGCTATAGGTAATGTTTAAATTTAAGTTCAATAGGGTTTTATAGGCACTGAAACTATAACAATGCTCATGTTGCCATAGATATAGTCTCATACTGCATATTTCTACAATGTAAGTTTTAAAAAGACAAACACTTTCAGGCAGGAGGCAAGAATGAGTTTTATTAGCATAACATCTCTTTTGCTTAGATGCATGGCAATCATTTTATCAACTCATGGCAGACTACATTGAGATACGGCCTTAGTGAACAGGCTAAACTGTTCAATAAGGTTGGATGATCATTACCAAAGAGAATAAATTCATTAAATAACTTACACAATCCACAGTGGTGCATGTAGTTAATCCACTGTATTTTAAATCCCAGTGCAAAACATCATCTGGAAAACCAATTACTTTATGCCTTCTAGAGCTGCCTCTTTAATCCTGTATTATATTTTTTTTTTCAAAACATATTCAGGAAATCATTGTTCTGTGTCCAACTTTAGGTTCTAAATTTATTTCTAGAATTGTCCAGAAGTAGATATTAATATTTCTACTTCCACAATTTAATAATTTCAACTGGAACCAAATCTACACATCAGTTTAAAAAGTTACCTTCCAAAACAATGAACTTATTTATTTAAAATATTTGGAAGAGGAAAGCAGGTAATAATCATTAAGAGAATGTCAATTTTACTATCATGGCAGTGTTGCATAGATGAGGTGGTTTTATTCACCAGCAGAATAGGTATGTAGTGTATTTAGGTTATTTTTGTGCATTAAAACCACATGACTAATTAACTGGCATAGAGCATCAGTAGATGGCACTGAAGAATATGTAACAACGCATGTGCATTTTGGAGCCCAAATAAAATTTCCTGCTGTGTGACCCAAGACACAAGTAGCACACTGTTTTATGACCACTCTTCGTATCCGTCCTCTGCACAAGTCTCCCTGCAGCCAGACCCAACCATCTGTGCATACTGGTTGGGCTACATGGGAGCCTGTTACAAGCACACGGTGACACCATTGATCTCCATGGATTTACCTCCAGCATCTCCAGGAGTGACCGAGGCAAGGATCTGAACTAATTTTGGGGGGATGCATTCTTAAGAATGACACAGTCGATTTTTTTCCAGTATAACTGTGGGGGGTTCATGTTGGCTGGCTGCTAGGTGCCCACCCAGCTGCTTTCATTCCCCCTCCTCAGCAGGACAGGGGGAGAAAATAAGGTGAAAATCTCGTGGTTTCAGGTAAAGACAGGGAGATCACTTACCAGTTACCATCACAGGCTAAACAGCCTTGACTGAGAGACAATTAATTTAATTTATTGCCAATTAAAGTAAGTTTGGATAGTGAGAAACAAAGACAAAATCTAAAATACTTTCCCCCACACCCCTCTTTTTCCCAGACTCAACTTCACTCCTTCATTCCCAACTCCTCTAACCCCCTCCACCCCCAAGTGGTGGTCTGGGGATAGGAAATGGGGGTTGCAGACAGTTCATAACAGTTCATACCAGCTGCTCCTTCCTGCTCCACACTTTTCCTCTGCTCCAGTGTGGGTCCTCTCCATGGGCTGCAGTCCTTTAGGATAAACCTACTCCAGCGTGGGCTTTTGACGGGCTGCAGCTTCCTTCAAGGCATTTCCATCTGCTCCAGTGTAGAGTCCTCCACAGGCAGCAGTGTGGATATCTGCTCTGGTGTGGGGCTGCAGTGTGGATATCTGTTCTGGTGTCATCCACCACAGGCTGCAGGCAGACAACCTGCTTCACCATGGTCTTCACCACGGGCTGCAGGGGAATCTCTGCTCCAGGTCCTGGAGCACCTCCTCCCCCTCCTTCTTCTCTGACCTCAGTGTCTGCAAGGCTGTTTCTCACCCTTTTTTCCTCACTCCTTACTGCCGTGAAGCATTTTTTACCATTTCTTAAATGTGTTTGCAGAGAGGTACCATCAGCTTGGCTGATGGGTTCGGCTGTGTCCTGTGGTGGGTCCATTACGGAGCCAGCTGGAACTGGCTTTGTCCAACATGGGGGCAGCCCCTGGCCTCTTCTCACAGAGGTTACTCCTGCAGCCCCCACTACCAACACCTGGACATAGACACCCAACACCTAGAAGCTCTTATTTCAAGCACTGCTACGAATGGGCAAGAACTTGCTGCTTCTGTCACGTGCAACTTTTCCAGAGGAAGTTCACAGAATACTTTGTCCTGGTGTCTCTGTCCTTTATCAGGAAAGACTTAAAAACAAAAGAAGGAAAAAAACATGCAAGAAAAAGAGATTCAGATCCTACGTAGAATTTTGAAGACCAAATAATTAATAGTTAATAATAAATAGTTGAATTCACTTTTAAGAAGGTCTGTGTTTCCTTAATAACTAAGGGTCAATTTCAAAGATGACGATGTAAATCTAGGACTTTCTGGTGCGTATGTTGATCATTAGAGTTTAAAAGCACCATCTTTATAATAAAAAATTTAAAAGTGGGAGGAAAATAATAATACAATTCCATATGTTATAAGCTGACTAGCTATAAACTGTTCTACAGACAGTATCTGAGTATCTTTTCAGATCTGAAAGCCAGTTTGTTAGCTTCTTTTTCCACAGCAATCACCAGTGTTATACATCAGCTATTTCAACCAAATATATGAGAAGATTCTCACATCATAAAGTAATCTGAACAGCTTTGTTGCCCCCTCTCTTCCCCCCGCTCCCAGCCTGTTTGCAGCCTTTGATACAACAAGGATACTTCAATGTCAGTCTAGTCCAGTCATCATGGCTCGTTCTCACCACCATGAAACTGAAAAGACTTCTCCTCTGCTGTGTCTGAAGAAAAGGAAGTTGTATTATTTATCTTTATCAGAAAAAAATTAAATTGCTCATAACAGTATGTTTCCTTCCAGAGCTTGTTCAGGTTTTTTTGCATCGTTACATAAGTAATCCAATATGCACCATCCAAAGCCCAAAAACAAACCGCTGTGAGCAGATTTTTTTTCCTATGTGAGTGACTTGTGCATTGATGAGAGCATTAGGATGCACGTGAAACCTGTGAAATCAACGTTTTCTAATAAAGCAAGCAACAAGATCTCCTGTGGTCAATTCTCAGAACTTGTGTATAGAGTAGAAGCTTCTTGGGGGAAGAAGAGAATCTTCCATTTTTTAAGTCATACAATGCAGAAACTGAAGAGAAAACATTAAAACAGGTGCTATTTGCCATGAATTTCTGTTGCAGTATCACCTGAAGTCAAATTCATATCATAAATGAATGCTGAGTTTGTGTAGTCCTGTTTAGTCAGCACTAAACACCTAAAGAGAAGTTCCTACCAGATGTGGTTTGTGGTTAAAGTGAGAATCAGGGAACAAGAAAATGAAGAGGTCTTCTATTTGTGGGAATTTTTTTATGAAAGCAAACCACAAATACAGTAGTGAATATAGACAGAAAATCCAGTCTTCCAGTAATGTCACATTTCACTGGTAAAATCATCATTATTATCCAGTCCCTCATGCCATATTTGCCTTTTGCTTTCTTGAAACCCCCAGATCGTGGTGAGAATGAACATGCATAATGCAGAAGTGTTATGACCATGCACAAGCTGGTGGAAGATGCTGTGATACGAATTCTAACACTGACACTTTTGTTCAAAATGCCACCCCCATTTTCCTTCAAAAAACAATCTTTCTTTTAGTGGTTTGTACAAATACCCTTCAGACTGTGTGCAGAAAGAAATCAGTACTGGGGAACAAAGAGCTCCTGAACAGTGGAATAGAAAGTGGGGTTTAGGCTATCTTAGCCAAACTTCTTTCCATTTCCATGGAAATCAGTAATAATGATAAAGAACCATTGTTTTGCACTGTTTGAAAACCGGTGTGTAACATGATGTGAAGGGAAGGAATGGCAGTGGGTTAGTCCACACTGTCTGAAAAGATGATAAATGATGTAATAATTGCCTGCCCCAGTTGGTCTCCCCAAACTAGAAGTTGGCTCAGAAAATGCTGAAACAAAGAAGTATTGTTCTATCTCATTAGTTGCTATTCTCTGTTGCAGAATAAGTGCCTTACATGTGCGATATTTGCTTCAGTCTGTGTTAGTTAAAAGTCTTGCAGCACTCTGAAATGCAACTATCTTAGCCATTAAGGCTAAGCTTCAATAACCCACAGGCCAAGAAGCCAGAAGAAAATATGTAGGGCAGCGAGAAAAACAATTAGAAGACAGAAGACAAAAGTGGTTTCCAAACTACTAGTCCACTTGTAGCTCATAATGAGATGGTAATGGGTTATTTAGCTCAGTCTATATCATCCTTCTAACATTTTCAGGTGAAAGATTCACAAGCCTGCAAGGGATCTGCACATTTCTTTGTGTGTGTGAACAGTTTAGCGAGATCCCCAATTTAAAGTTTTTCTGGGTCCCATTAAAAAGTAGTAGTTATAGTAGTAGACAGATATGAAAGACAAAATAAAGGATAATCATCCCATGAAGCTGGAACTGAGATCTGTACATCTCTCTGGAGGAAAAAGGAGTGAAGTATACTTAAATTTCTTGCATTTTGCCTGAAGGAAGGATGCAAAGTCAGAATGATTTTGTGCTTTGCAAACTGAAGATAGCAAAATCTTGTCAACCCAGCAACTCTTATAAAAGTTGTGCCCTAAGAAGCTTTCTGGAGAAACTTCATAGGGAGATCACAGACTTATTTAGGATAGCAGAAATCCCAGAAGGACACATTACCACTTTCAATTACAGCACTCCATAGTCATACTAAAAGCCTCAACCTGGTTTAACATGAGTTCCTAAGCCCTTGATTTTCACTAAGAATTAAACTTGCTCTTCTCAATCAAAGTGTGGGTTGATCGTGCACTGACAGCAAGGAGAAAAAGTTCTGGGAGAGATAAAACCTGGCACGAGATAAAAGAAAAAAATAGTTACTGTTTGTTGAAATTCCCTCTAAACTCCTTAATTGCAAATGGATGCTCAAATAATGAGTATCAGAAGGTAGCAAGCATAGTGATTTATTCTGCAAAAACAAATTTTATGTTCTTCCACATAAATCTAACAGTTAAACGAAGGTTACATGTTCTAGGCTGCCTAAAGAAAAAACAAAATTTCAAAATTTCTGAAAAGATGATGAAGCTTGAAGACAGTAGATCCCATAGATAAAGTCTTTTGGTAAATAAACCAAAGCCTGCAGTGTCATCTTTTCTTTATCTCAGATAGTAAATACTACACAATCAAAACACAAAATGTTGTGTTAGATATGGCTGCTCTACTCAAATTTTTAATTAGTGTGACAGCACTGATTTCTACAGCCAACTAAAGCACTAAAATTCTTACTAAGCATTTTCTTTCTGTTTTGTATTTATGCTCAGCAAAACTCTGCTGATCACTGAAACAGCATCAAGTGCACGGTGCATTCAGACCATGTTCTTTGTGTTGGCATCTTAAGACAGAAGGTCCTACTGGAAGCTGGATTGGACTGAAGTTCAGTATGACATCTCTTACCAGCAACAGACTGAGTGAAATAATCAGTACCAAAAAAAGGTAATGGTTTAATTTTTTTATGCTTATATATTAATGAAAATAAGATGATATGCTATGGATGCATTCTTCCACTGACATTTTAGAAACTATAAGAAATTTTATTTTCAACGATTATTAAAAGATAATGCAAATAAGCAGTGAGTCAGTTAATATGCTATTCTTACTAGGTTTCCCATGACTGAAATGACCTATTGACTAAATTTAAGAATAAGTGAACAAAATTAATTGCCTCTGTATTAGCAATTAACAGTGATCATGTTCTCATCATATCTATTACTGTAACATCTCTAAACTCTAACCTAATTCTCCATTCCTGTTTGACCCCTGAAATATCACAATGTCCATTTCTGACATTTAAACTATTTCTGACACTGAAAGTGCAAGCTTTTTAATATTCTAGATAAAGCCTAGTGCAAAGAAATGCAGAATAGATCATTCTGAATGTAAAACTCTAACTACACCAAGTCTCTGCAGCATAATTAGACATAATAAAAAATAACTTTCTATCCAAGATGGTTAGGTAAGCAAGAAAGTGAAAATGTATAAACTACTTCTCCCTGGACTAAGTGCTCCCTAGGTACACAGTGGTATATTTCAGAGAGTGCTGTCTGTATGCACTTACAAAATTTAAAAAAAAAAAAAAAGGTTATTTTTGCATGAACATTTTTATGTGACCCTTTTTCCCCTGAGAGCGTTGTGCAAAAATCTGGTTCAGATGAGGTGCTATCTGTTGAAAACCACTGAAGAAGAATTCTGTCATCTCTTTCATGGAAAGCACAGACCTAATTCCAGATCTTCAAATTCATGAAGGCAAGTCTGCACTTTGCAGACAAATATGAAGAACAAGTTGTTGCTTCTGTAGAGCCTGATCGTCCCTCCAGGGTCTGGATAGCTGGCAAAATTTCCCAGCAGGTTCTCTCTCCTCTTTCTGACTGACAATGTGATACCCTCTAGGAGGAAGAGTTCCCTCCAGAGCTAACCTCTGCTCCAGCTCCATGGGTTAGACCACCGTAGAGCCACAGTCTGTCGGCTGTAGCCCCAGGTGGCAAGACCACTCTGCATCTCAGTATACTTTCCTTCTCTTTCTTGCATCTGCCACCTTGTAACTGGAACAATTCCTCACTCCTGTTGTGTCAGGATGATTTAAGAAAACATATTTTATTAAAAACCAAATCACAACAACGTGGCTGTGCGTGATCATAAAGTACTTTGATAGCTGGCAGAATGCTGTTTATGGGAGGCTGGAGTTTTCAGTTTTGGGGGAGTAGTTCCCACCCATATGAAAGTGTGTTTAAATAACAGTTTGGGCAAAAGTCCAGTTCTGTGGTGAGCTGGAGAGACAAACTTTCCTATTGAGCGATCTCTTCCTCCCTACTGAAATCAAGGAAACCGTCTTGATAGTCAAGGACACAGTCTTTTCAAAATATTTCTCTCCTCCATACAATGACTAGCCGAACGATTACCTTACAAAATTAGTATTTCTAAATCCAGTTTATTCCCAAATGTCTTCCAAAACCTCCTGCATTTCCCTAAAGACTGGTGTCTGAAAGGTCAGATTTAAAGAACAACTAAGAAGTGATTGGAAAAAAAAAAATATTCTTCTTAAGCTTTGGCTTTCAATATTTTCTTGATTCCACCATAGTATAAGATCCTGTAGGTCAGACCAAATGGAATTTTTGAGTCAATCTTCCTGAGTAATAAAACATTTATACATTCTTAACGTTATTTTATTTCATGAATTATCCTGTTGTCTTTAATGAAACTGCAAAAATCTGATCTGCATATTAATTCTGGAGGAAAACAAAATAAAATCCATTGTCATTAAGAGGGTAATTTGAAGACAAATTGGCATTGGCCACACAGAAAGAGCAGAATTTGCACAATAATTTTAATATGGAATCAGGAGATTTGAAATAATTTTTAATCTACCTCTCTAAACACACTATTTGGAATTCTGGTAGAGGAATATAATTGCAGGCCCTGAATCAAGGAATATTTGTTAAGGTTTTACATACTGATTTATATCACTAACTAACACTGTGGTGGTTCCAGATGGAATCAGTCTTCTACTGCTTATGTTTATAAGCCAGCAATTAATTTATGACCTCACTTATCTATAAAAATATAACAACAACAACAACAAAAATCTCGCATTTTAAAAATTGTATTATAAAAACTCCAATGGGCTTGGAGAAAAGGATCTATTACAAAGTTAATTGCATTTGAGTAATACTTTGAATCTATAATTAGTACTGTTTTGCATTAAAATAAAGATAACTAGCCAGGCAAAGGCCAGTAAATTCATTGTGATTCAGGAAGCCATATTAATTATTATTCAGACAGTCACCACCAATTGTAAAAATGTACACAAATACTGAAAGTTTAGTGAATTTTGGAA
This sequence comes from Aptenodytes forsteri, assembly GCF_000699145.1. Taxonomy (NCBI): domain Eukaryota; kingdom Metazoa; phylum Chordata; class Aves; order Sphenisciformes; family Spheniscidae; genus Aptenodytes; species Aptenodytes forsteri. Next base: position 124,328 of record NW_008796211.1, read on the forward strand.
TAACTGACATTTTTTGCTATGCTTTTCTGGGGAATAGCAACTTACTTTCCTCCTCATTAAATGAATTCAATAAGCCTACCAGGGAACAACCTGACTATGTTCCCAGTCACAAAACACAAAAATTAATTAAGCTGTAGCAAAAAATAATTAATTGAATGAAAATTAATCTTTCAAAGATTTTTGCAGATGCCTGCAAATATCAAATTCATTCTAGGAAAACAAGATTCATTTGCAAGTAGATATGAAACGTGATTCTTGTTTTGCAAACAAGTGTTCTCAGAGAGAAACTCAGTGAACTGGACTATGTTCATATAACAATTTTTTTGCAGGTTCAGTTCCTGTGCTTATTTCAGAAAGGACAGATTGGACTACAAGAGATATTCTGTTGTAGCTCTTGAAAACCCTCTTTCTACCCGTGACACACAATGATTTTTCCAGCTGAGAACCATTCACACAGTGCTAGTGACTGAGCCTGGAAAGATTCCCCTACACCTAGCACAACTGCATGTATTAATTGCTTCTCTTGAAACTGACCTAAGCTTTTTCTCCAGCCAACATCCCTCAATTACCATCAAAAAATGTAAATTCCATACAAGCTTGCAAGCACTCGCCCAACTTAAATATGAAAAATGGAAGTCTTGGGTCAGAAGGAGGTGACACTAATCAAATTTACTACCTTTTATCCCTATTGGACAGGCTGTGCAATTTCATGCATAAATATTTTGACAACTAATCGCTCCCAGGTTTGCAGGGAAGGCTCCCATAGACATGGCAGACATCTGAAGACTGCAAAACTGTGGTGTGATGTTCTGGTCTGCTCCTCTTTGTCTCCAGTCCAGGAAGTTAGCCAACATCCATACTTGTGCTCTACGACTCAAATGGAACGATGTTCAGCATCTTTTCATACCACAGCAACACTCTTATGAGAGTAGAGCAAAAGTACTTTAACTTGCTAAACAAGGTATCTTGATAAACTTCTGTTTTTCCTCTTTCAGGGTCTAGCATGGGAGAAATATACTGAAGCAACTGCAGAGTCTATCAAAGCAAGTTAAACCAGGCAAAGATCCCATATCACAAGAAGAATTGGATTTACAAGTTAAAAAAAAAAGTAAATACTTCTCTGTCTATTGTATTTTGATTACAACGATGAGTTTTCAAACACAGCACAATTATTCTCCTAATTGCTAGCTATTACACTACTATAGGCTGAAGAGAGAATTAAAGCTTTCAAATTTCATTTGAGCTGTTCTGGCACTACAGCGAGAGAATCCTGAATACCAAATGCACTGCAGCTGGGCCAGTGTTTCTCCAGAATAGCAGGGTAGATTTCACAGACTGTAAAGTAAACATCTGCTATTCCAGCTACAGCTGCACACCAAAGCCTTTTACAAAGATGTTTGTCTGAAACAGATGCAGCCTTTGTCATTAAAGGCATGTGCTTTAACTTTTTTACACTGCTATCTTTTGATAGAATCCTAGCAATAGCTCCCAGGACAGAAAAAAACCACCCACTCTGTCAGAAAAAGGCAATTGCAATACTCGTCAAAATATCTGTGGTCCATTCTCAGAAAGGCAGCAGGTACAAGTTACACAACAAAACTGGCAGGTGTTGCAAATCTCAATGTTTTTATGCCGTCCCCAATCCAGCAAATCACTGCTACTTTTACATATAACTTTAGCATATGCTTAGGTGTTTTGTTGGGTTTGGCATTTAGATTAAATCAGTTAGTGTAAAAACAAGATTTAGTACCTGAGAACTTTTCTGTAAGCTCAGGATGAATCCACACTAAGGGACCTCTTCCCTTTTGAAAGGTTACAAGTTTCTTAAAATAGTAATAATTTAAAAAACCCACAGGTTGTTGTCTTTGCTAAAGTTTGACTGACCTTTTCAGTACAAAGATGAAAATCCAGAGAATTCTTCACGTCATCTACACCATTTCACCATGTTCAGACATCCATCAGGGATGCACTAGGAACATTTTGCTGTTCCTACAAATCCTTTGCACTGAATTCAAATAATTTACAAAAATAAAACAAAAAAAATGTTGTACAACAGTGAGAGGAGTGGCTTTGAGGACTGTGTAGATGAAGCAATTAATTGCAAATGATAGCGGCATCACAAACAAACAAAAATGAAGGCAAAGACTAAAAGATTCTATTCCTTAGAGAATTGCTGGTTACTGACACCTTGATGCAGAATGGCAGTTCCATGGGTAATATACACTGAACGTGATGTAATGGCACAAAAACATATTTTAGTGTTTATCCACTGACCAAAAGCAGGTTGGTTTTTTTTTAAAAAAAAAGCAAAGCTTCATATTTATGTCACTCAAATAACAAGAATGTCCCTTAAAATAGGAGTTCAACAAGACACATATTTTGGACATCCTGAATAATAGTACATTTTTTCAGCTTGCTAGATGGATTGGAACAAGTTTTCCAATATATTTGAAAAAAAAAAAAAATTGTTTTATTTTGAAGAGTTTTTTAGTAGATACAAAACTCACCATTCACAAAATCAGCAGCAGAGAGTCACCTGGGCCAATAACTTCACCTCATCTGAAAGATGTTCTTGTTTTGTCCCAGAGCAAAGTTTTGGAGCAAGACAACCCGTATCCCAGTAACATCCAGACTAGGCTATGGCACTTTCTTGTCTGTTGGAACAGCTTTATGTCGTATAACGTATTATTTAGTTGGAGAAAGGGGTGAGGATGACTCTGTAACCCCATGTTACAGGCCCTCTCCTCAAAGCCGTTTTCAACCTTCTGTAGGAAGATGTAATAGAAAGTCATCTTCTTTCATGAAGAAAGGGAACTCTGTACCCTTTTAGCTGTATCACTTTGAAGGTAAATAAGCACTTTCAGCTTCAATTCTTATTGCATTTTTGAACAGAAATTACTATCTACCCAAGACACTCCTTCAAGATCATTAGCTCTCTTCTTGAATTAGTTTTGGGAAGGATGTCAGCAACCCCCAGCTGACCTAGCTAAGTTGTGCAGATAAAATATCTCAGGTTTGTGTATAATTATGGATCTAGTGAAACCACATTTTTCCAGTCAATAAACAACCACCCACTGCAAGATTATTCATCTCCAGCCTTCACAGCTCACCTCACTGAACTGTGGTGCATGCAGCTTCTGATCTAGCTGAAAAATTTGCAGAGAAGATCTCCCTGGTAGCTAGAAGTTTTCCATCCTTACAGGTTTACCCTGTCATCTTGCATCGCTTACCTGTGCTGCATCCTATTACAAAAGAGAAATCTAAACAATAATAGAGGTATATGTGTTTTCAAGAAGGAAAGTTGTTTTGAATCAGAAGGATAGCTAGAGCTAATTCCCAGGAGGTAGCAGCAAATCTAGTTTTTTAGGGATTTATGCCCCAATCCCTTTTGAGCTATTCAGAACGGCAGAGTCAGTTGGAGTTCATGCTACAGATACTCCGGCAAAACACACGGAGGCACAGTGCTCTACCAACGTGTTTTCAGCAAAACACACAGAGGAGGCACAGTGCTCTACCAACGTGTTTTCAAATCAAGGGCATGAAATTTTAAAGAGCTTCAAAGAAAAGGCCTCCCACAATCTGGCTGAAAGACACTCATAAGAAAAAACAGGACACAAACCAGAATGAGCAAATTAAATTAAACAAAATAGGAAAAGGAGTACTAGCATGGAAGAACAAAGGAGCAACACCCCCAAAAAAGGAAATAAAAAGCTTTCATATTTATTACCTGGGAAGCAATATGTTAAATTCTTATCTTTTTATCTGGTTGTATTGTACATATCCTAGATCTGTCATTTTCTCCAAGCAGTGCTTTCAAAGAGAGCAAGGATGTAGGCACATTTGTATGGTTAAATGGAGAAAGCTGTTTAGCAAAAGTTGATCCAGGAGTAGCCCATGTCCTTGACTGACAGTACATACCCCTCAATCAATAGTGGTTGCCCTAGAGGCTCAACTAAATAAGGGGTATTGCTCAAGAAGTGAAGGTTTGTGGTCTAAATACAGAATTTTTTAAGCTCGTTTCTCACATCTGGTAAACGTCTCCAGTATAAACATATAGAGGGGAAGAGAAGTGTTTCTCTAGTGATTAAACAGCTCTGCAAAAGATTTCAGCATTTTACTCTATTTAGATGTTTCTGACGATGCTTCTCCTTTCTGTTCATTAATGTATGGAAATTCTTAATGCAGACAGTCATTGTCAGTCTATGCCCAATGTTTCCCAACTCTTGTGTTTTACTTTAATGTATCACTATTTAAAATGTTCCTGCCTTTAAGAATATGTGGAAATATATTCAGAAAACTAAGTGGAAGTGCAGCCCCATAATCCTTATCTGGACATTTCTGGAACAGATAGTCTTACTCCTCCTAGCAGGTCCCATGTAGATTGCCCTTATTATTTTTCCCTGCAATCACTTTTCTTATTCTTTTCTCCATTTATTCCAAAGTATAGAACATGTAAATGACTTTATTTAGTCAGCAAGGAGTATGAGAAGCAGAGTCACTGAGAGATGGGAAACAGCAGGGGGATAATTATCAAATGAATGACAGGAACATTTTGTTGTTGGGGTTTTTTTTTAATAAATGAGGGTTTTCATCAAGAGTTCCTTATAGCACTGGCTTTAAGAGATGTTCAATATTTGCATGGGGTGTAGGGGAGAAAACCTGGGCTGAGATGACTTTTGCAATGTAAATAAAAAAACCATATTTCATGTCAGACTGGTACCATTTCCTCGTTCTGGAAATGTTAGTGTTTCTTTGAAAGAAAAGGAATTTGATGATACTGATCCAAGGCATACTAGAATCATCGTGAGACTCTTCTTTCACCGGAACGTGCACTGAGTCAGATCTCCAATATATCTTTTATCTCTAATTACTGTCATCCCGTTAAAGGATGAAATAGGTAAAAATCTTCAGGAAACATATGCATAAGATCTACAATTATAACGCATTCAGCTCACTTGTAAGCCTTCATTTTAATGTCTGAAACCATTTTTTATAAGTAAAAAGCATCCATAGTTTGTAAAACGTATTCCAAAATGTCTGCAAGGCACAAAATAAGTCTTTGTGGGGATGATTTAATCACAGGGAGGAGAGCCAGGTGTGGAGTATTTGAAGAGGTTTACGAGAGAGAAACCTTGTCAGAGGTTACAGTTACATACCATAGTTAAAACAGACGAATTTCTTGTGGTCCAAAAGCTTAGAGGTAGCAGGATGCTGTCTTACTTGGCTATGCTGGGAAAGTCACTTAGGTCTTCCTCTTCCCATACTCACATCAATCCCAATGTCTTAAATAACTCAGAGAGAAATCTAGAGGAAAAGCAGAACATGACTGAAACCCCGATGCTATCCAGCTTCACTGGATAAACAGCGTTGCAAACTAATAATATGTAACTTATAAGCCAGGTGTTTAGTATAATCATTCCTAAGTACCCTTAGCAATATAGCCAGAGATAACTCTCCAATACTGTTTAGCCTTAACGTCTGCTTTAAACTATTACGCTTTGTTCAGTGTCACAGTAAGGTCATTTATGAATGTACACATCAGTACCCATGATTAGAATGCATCTACATTAACAAAAATATCCTGTTCTCAAAGTACCAGATGTTGCTTTCCGGAGAGGTTTATTTATTACTGCTTTATTTAGGTTACCCCTTGAAGTGGTTTATTAGTTTATTAAAACATATTCAGACAGGAAGTATTTTAAGCAAAGTCATATGCCTTGTCTCAGAGTAGGGCATCTCAAACAGACATAACAATAAATGTTGTTTTTAACTCAATGATACAAGCATGTTCTACTCGAGCATTATAAAATAAATCAGTACATAAAGTTTTAAAATATGCTATAAAACCTTAACAGTTTGCTGACATAATTATTTCCACTTTGTGCTGTAGTTAATTTCTAGAGAAAGCAAACACATATGGAAAGGATACCATTAAGTACTGACAAGCTTTTGAAGCCACTATAAAATTTGGTCATGCCTGTGTACTCACACTGGGATGAGTAATTCCATGGAAACCGATCAAATGAGAGCAGAATGATGCTCCAAACAGCTGTAGCTCAACTTCTTCAAGGATAGAACATAAAAATATGTGAAATAAGCAACTCTCCCCTAAAACACAACCTACATGCAGCTGAGGTGCACAGCATTTTGGGGGTTTCTACAGCAAACCACATCAACTCTACGTAGAACAAGGGCTTCCAGCCTTGTGTCATCTGGGTATAAAACAAGGAAAACCCAGGCACGGTTGAATGCTGAGAAGTCATGGGCTCTGGAGTCCTACTGCCTATTGCTCTCAGGCAGCTGCTCTGATGGGTCTGTCACTTAGAGGGGACCCTGGGCTTCTGCGCTCCTAGATCTGCTCTAAATATGGAAATATTGCAGAATTTCCCCAAGGATAGCGCTAAAAAGCGTCTAGCATAATTTGCTAGTTTTGAAAAGCAAATAAACATGCTTCTGGGCACACATGATGGCTTCCTTAGGCTGCTGTTTACATCTTATTAAAGATCATGCTGTATATTGCATTCTTTCATGCACACAGTCTGCTGCAGAGCTTTTGATAATAAGCTATTAAGTTTGGAAGAATGACATAAACTGCAGTGAAAATGCTAACATTTAACTTAAAATGTCCCTGTCACCAATTTAAATGAAATTTTTTAAAAAAGTAACTGGGTCTCAAGGCCAGATGTGGCTCTCAGGATAATCAGCAGACAGGCACCCAGTGACTTCCATTACACAGTATTACAAGTCTTCCATCCCTTTTTAGCTATAACAAAGCAAGAGAAGAGGAGAAGGGAGAGGTAAAAGAAAAACACACTGATAGTAAATTTGTTAACATCTGTATGTTGACATTTAAAACAGAACTTTCTTTTAAAAACATTATTCTTGGAGGTAACAGAGCTGATGAAATCTTTGCAGGAAAATGAATAAGGATCTTCCTTCAACAGCTCAAGGCCACAGTTTACTGGCATATTGTTCTGATTTGCAGAACATTGATTCCTAACCTTGAGAAAAGGAGTTGGAGAGAAAAGAACCCAGAAATCTCCACCTTGCTATTTACTTTTCCATGGCTCTATATAAGCACTCTCGGTGAGGCTGAGATCTAAGCAGTAAAATGCCCAGAGAAGAAAGCTTGCCTTGTTATAAAGACAGACAACCTGGAAACTACAGTTATTATCAATCCCATCCTCTTGGAAGCTGCCTGCAAAAAGTAATCTAAATGTGGTTTAGCTTTTAAACAACATTTTTTTGGTGAGCCATAGATAATCTAAAATTTAGCTACAGATTATCTGTAGATAACACATGTATTTTCAATCAGGTTGGGAAATGGAGACAGAGATCAAATCAAGAAGTAAAGAAATTAATGGCATTTTTCAATGTTTGTTCACTTCTTTTCACCACTTAAACAGGTAGCATTTCAACAAAACCATTAATAAACATTTCCTCTGCCCAAATATTTCATCCCTATCTACCCATCCCCAGCAAGAGGTCATGGCAATGAAGTTCTTTTGCAGCTCTTCTGACAGTGCATGGAGGACATAACAATAATCCAGAGTTTGTATGGAGCTTGCACTCTGCTCTGAGATGTAAGAGAGCAGTAAATGAGCTCATTTACTGTATTCCAGAAGCAGTTTAGTCACAGACGTTTGGAGTGCTACCCAGACAAATTAGAAGAGATAAAGCTGTGGCTTGATTATGGCTCAGTTTTGATCTAGTGCTAAATGAGCAACTACCAAAGGGAAATCCTAATGCCACTAAGTGCAATGAATAGATATCACCAATTTCAGCAGGTCTAGGACTCTGCCCTTTTGTCCTGGGTGATGTTTTGGGCATTTTGGGAATTAGATTCTCACATACAGTTATAATACCGAGTACAATTTATAACAGAAAGGGATCAAACTTTGCAAATTTTCATATCTGGAGGTAAGTACCTCAATATCTAGTCAAGTCAGTAATCTGACTTAATCCAAAACACTCATCATCTGCAAAGTTAATGTAAACAGTCTACCAGCAGAAACTTTGCATTCTCAGCACTACTTTTTACATCCTTGCACTTAGATTTCAGTAAGTATCTTGGTAATATATTTTGAAAAGTTATATAGAGAAATATCCACATTTATTATTTACATTGGGGAAAAAACAGAGTTTAGAAAACTTGCATGAAAGCTGCATGTAAATACAACTTATTAACATAGCTACATGTGGCTGGCAACAAGACTCAACTTTGCCCCTGCTCCTAAAGCATATTACTTTTAACTTTCTAATTTTAAAAAAAAGTGTATATTAACTTTGGAAAACACTCTTTTCAAGCTGTTGTGATTATATGAGTTTTTCCCACTATAGCTACTCCCCCCTTATGCTTTTTATTTTAGCTTCCTGCTGAGCTACATGATAACAGTGACAAGGCGTATGGGGGAGAATCCAAATAAGCTTGCTAGATACATCCATTAAAGAGAAGCTTTCTGTACTATGCATGTGGGATTGATTAATAATTGCACAGTGTGTGCTGTCTTTTCTTCTTTTATTATACTGTTCTGGTTTACATGTATTGACCTATTGGCTGGAAGAATGGGGGTAAACAGACAAAAGACAGAATAGAGAAAGAAAAAGCTCTTATTACAGTAACACTGAGAAATCCCTTCAAACAGAATAAAGTTTAAAGACAGATTTCTATCTGGCTTTTGCAAAGATGCATATGGAAAAGTGTGCAAGGTAGCCTGTGCATAAATTGGAACAGCTCTTTCTAAGTTTCAGCAGTGGTAGTGATAACAACTTGACGGATCAGTGGTTCTGAGCTACAAAGCCACCAGAACAGAGGGGGAAAGCCATTCAGCTATATGTGGCACATCTCGACAAAAACCTTGGATGCTGTTCTATGTCCCACCCTCCCTGGATCCTTGGCAGTATTACTCCAGCAATGCTTTATGAATAGGGAGTCTGTCCTGATAGAGCAGATTCCAGGAACGACGCCCTAAAAAATGCAGCCTGAGCTCTGTTCATTTTCTTAACTAAATTCTCCTAGGCTAGAGGGTGAACCCCAGCCCATCCTTCCTAGCCTTCTCTTTCTTCTCACTTCATCCTTTCTTATGCAGGGTGAGATTATGTGTATATTTTCACTTCTTGGTCCCTTTCACAAAGAGAATATCAGATTTGGATACGGGCTCATCTAGCACAGCGTTCCTTGTGTGATAAGAAGCACAGAAGGTTTTAAGGACTACTGTAAGCAGAAAGGGAAAATTATGTCTTGCCTAGTATTCATGATTGCATTCAAAGACTTGGTGCAGCAGTGCACCGCTGTTGATGAAAACACCAAACCCTAGAGGGTGCAGATGGTTTCAGATGTGTGAAACTGCTTCTGTTGAGACACAAGGGAGCATGAGAGGCTGTATGGTAACACAGGGTCTGAAAAAATAAACTAGACTCTCTTTAATTAACTTTTACATAATCTCAAAAAACCTATGATAGGATATGAGCAGCCAGCTTCAGCACTTCAGTGTTACCACAAATGCCCCAAATCCCATTTGCTGGTATTACCACACTGAAAGGTTAACACATTTGTACACGAGCTGTGTACAAATGTGGAGATAAAACATATGCGCATCTTCAAAAGAAAAAGAAACACTACAGAAATAGCACAGACACACACACAGAGAGGCAAAAGCAAAGCTGGATTACACCAAGAAAAACAGAAGAGTGTCAGCGATTTTTAGCTAACTATCAGATGAGTACAGCTTGGGACTGTGAGCAAGAGGATTAGCTGCTGTCACTCAATTTTTTTTTCCTTCAGATAAAGGGGATTCAGTACATTCTTTGTAAATAAACATCACTGCATCACAGAGGCCTCACTCCACCATCAATTTATAATATGAGAAGCCTTCAAGATCTGGAACTTTGAATGAGAGAGACAGTAAAACTAATCGATTCAATATTTGGACACAGCCTCTCTGGGTTTTTGTGTTTAATTCTGTATTTTTTTTAGTTGTTTGCCTGGGTACTCCTTGCCCTCCTGCAGCTCGTTGGGCTTAGAGGATTAGCAAGTTGAGGTTGATGGGCAGCTTCCTCAGACACCTTCCCAGGGCTGAGATCCAGCACAGCATCTCATTTTGTGCTTTGTTTGTCTGTGGTAGAGCATAAAGCGAGTGAGGCTAACAGGGTTTTAGAAATGGATAGAGAAAAGTTGATAAAAGGTTCTTTAAACCTTGTTGGTCTCAACCTGCCACAAGAAAAGCAGATTTTCAGAGGGGCTTGGGTCTCATTAAGACACCAAAATAGAGTTGTTTTCAGAAACTGTAAGAGGTCTGTGTGCTCAGCTGATGTCTGCGATTCACAGAGTTACCACAGTGACCTGCTGTGCAAAGTGTCTTAAAATATGTGCTATTGCTCTCAGATTTTCTAAAGGTGACCCAAGGTAGGTCAAAAACACACTGAAAAACTAAGATGATTAGATGCCTACAGCAAATAGGCGTGATGACTGAATTCTGGCACAGAAGAGAGTAATATTTTTAAGCCGTTTCATTGTTTTGAAGAAGGAAATTCATCAGCCTCCCTGCAACCTCAAGCGGTAGCCTTCAACAACCTTTTATCCCCATCCTCCAGTGATGGGTGTGAGGTGTAATGGCTTCAGTTTGACCAGGTCAGGCTGTTCACAGAACTGCAATTTGACTGAGGCGTTACTGTGAATGAAGGTTTCTTTTAAGGTTATGGGCATTAGTGGACTAAGTTGAACCTGGGTGGTCGGAAGAGTAACAGAGGCTATGAACTGCATTCATTGCCATAAAGAAATCGTGACCCGTTCAAAAGGACAAAAGGCTATAATAAAATTGCCAGAAAGTAATGTGGATATTGTGGGTAACTGAATGTAAAGGTAGATGGAGTATAATACAGAAAAACAGGCAGTTTAAGGGAAAAAAGTGCACAATTAAGTGTTGTTAATGAACAATGTTTTGATTTTTAAAATAAAATACATTTCAGACAATGATGAAATCAGAAAAAGTCAGAAGGTAACGAGTGAGCAATTTCATCATGTTACCTTCTGTACCATGGTTAAAGGGGTTTTACTCAGAGAGAAAACCTGACCACATCCACTGTGATGGCTAATAGTGATTTTTGGTTTCAAATCTTTCAAATCTTCACTCATTTGGCTATTTCACTCTTTCAAGTGTGGAAGGGCACATTCTGTGTGCACCAATATAGATTTTCTGAACCAGAATAGCTGGGAGATTTATTATTAAAGCAATGATAGTTTCCTTTGTCCTTTCAGACTGGTTAGTTTTTGGTGCTTTAGAGAATCCGTGGACCTGGTTCTCAATGGACAAAAATGAACTAATTCACTAGCAAAGACTTTTTCCATAACATTCCTATTCTTATAGTGCTCTCTACATAAAAACTTCTTCTGACTGAAAGGTGCAGATTCTGCCCCAGTCCAGATCAACCAGACTGTGCTATGGAGACACAATCAACTACATATTTTTGGAAGCTAATCAAGAATAAGGTGCTGACATAGCCTGTTTCTGTTTAATGTCTCATCCAATTTCCTAGCATAGTAGATATTGTCTCTAGTTTTAATATACTACTGTTATCTCTTCACAGATTAGTATCAGGAAAGGTTTGAATGAATAAGCCATTTTGCATTGTAATTTTGCCTTATAGTAGAAGAACCTGAAGTTTTCATTAATCTTTATTAAAATAGTTTTTAAGATAAAAGATAAGAGAACAAAATATTCTGGAATAGAATTTTCACTGTTATAAATTAATTATAAGTAAATTATTTTTAATTCTACTTGGAAACCTCAAAAAAGTAAACTGTGCAGAAGGAGATTTTGTCAAAACTTTGAAACAAATAAAGAAAACTCTCAAAACCATGAATTGTGCAAACCACAGAGAAATAGAATTGTGCAAACCTACACTTCACTATGTTTCTATTTCCACAGCATAACAAATTTTATTCTTCTCTCTCCTCACTCTTCTAAAAGGTGGACAAGATGTGTAAAGATCATTTCTGTTGCTCTTCTATATGCTTTCTCTTCTTTTACACTATCTTGTTTGACATACAGGCACCGGAACCACACGCTGAAACCACTATTGAATGTCTTCCATTTGGATCTATTTTTTTACAATTGGATCTATTTTTACAATTGGATCTGTTTTTACAATTGAAATGAATATCTGGGTTTCAGTCATCAGCACCCAGTCTTGCACTATAAGCTGAAGAGATGCATCAAATTAATTTTTAGGAATACAGAAACAATCCCTTCTGCTTTGAAAGATGGACTCACTTTGAATGAAAGTGGAGATGTGGATGAGTGTTGGGTTGGAGAAGCTGAATGAGCTGGCAAAGGGAGAGGGAAAGACAGCTCCAGTGGGCCCCCAAAGCCTCACCTAATCTACCAAAGCTGGTCACTGGACCACTCTTTAGCAATTCCAAAGCTCTGCAAAGCATCACATACTGTTTTTTAGCTGGGATAGAGTTAAATTTCTTTATAGTATCTTGTATGCTATGTTTTGGACCTGTGCCAAAAACAGTGTTGATGACACCATTGTTTTAGTTACTGCTGAGCAGTGCTGTTACGCAGCATCAAGTCCTTTTCTACTTCTCCTGGTGTCCTGACAGCAAGTAGGTTGGGGGGCACAAGAAGGGGACACAGCCAGGACAGCTTTCCCCAACCGACTGAAGGGATGTTCCATGCCATATGATGTCATGCACAGCAATAAAACTGGGGGGGGGGTGAAGGTTGGCAGGGGCTGCCACTGCCTGGGGACTGGCTGGGCATCAGTCAGTTGGTGGTGAGCAATTGTTTTCTTTTGCATCACTTGTTTTTCGTGGGTTTGGTTTTTGTCATTCTCTCTTGTTTGTGGGGTTTTTCCTCCTTTTTTTAATTATTAATTATCTCAACCCACGATTTTTTGCACTTTTGCCCTTCTGATTCTCCCCCCCCCACCCCCCCTGGGCAGAGTGAGCAAGCAGCTGTGGTGCTTAGCTGCCTACCGGGGTTAAACCATGACACACCACTACCCTACATGTACCCTCATGCACTTTACAGCCCCTAATTCTCTTCACCCAGTCCTCCCCTCCCCATAATGCCTACTCAGCTCTCCTGGCATCTGCCCATTGAGCCTTCTCTACAACTACTGCAAATACATTCTTTAGTTTTTCCTGCACTCCCTTCACTCAGCTTCTACAAACTGCTTTATCTGTGGGAGCTGTGACTGTCAATCAATGTTGTATTTAGAAGGTCAGTGATCTTTCAAAATAAGAAAACAGTGAAGTCAGGGCATAGTGAACAGGCATCTTAGGTTGACTTGCTATGATTGAAGGTAAGAAATACTTACGGATTGCTTTTTTACATGGGCAGTGTAGGAATCACTACTGTTTGGGACACTGACTGATACCTTTAAAAATGGAAATTTTACCGAAAGGGATAGCTTTTACAAAATATGAAGGGCTTGACTCAACGATGTCAGTGGGATCAAGACTAGACTTCTGTTTTATTTGGCTGTTCAGGCAATGAGAAAGCTCATTTGGATATACAAAACTGACATAAACAGGAGCTTTGCTAAACTGTCTTGTTACAAGCTTCATAATCACAAAAGTTTGCATGCTTAATAGAATTAAATATTTTTAATATAATTTTATATTTCAGTATATAATTACATATATAGATTTAATGCAATATCTTCTTCATATATTGGAGACTTCTATTTTTCTTTCAACCAATATAACTCAACTTATACCAAAAATAGAGCAAAGGTGACAAATTTAAGGTTTATATGTATAAAGGGGTCCTATTTTGAAAACAAAGTATATTTTGGCTATAAACTCTTCTAGAAGGGACAGGCAAGGAAGGAGAGGCAGTGGGATAGCCCTGTATGTTGGGGAGTGTTTTGATTGTCTAGAGCTTAATGATGGTGACGACAGGGTTGAGTGTTTATGGGTAAGAATCAGGGGGAAGGCCAACAAGGCAGATATCATGGCGGGAGTCTGTTATAGACCACCCAACCAGGATGAAGA
>NW_008796211.1:139106-146630 GCF_000699145.1 Aptenodytes forsteri
TCGGGGTACCCAGCCCCCTGAGCTGGAAGACAGGGACGGGGAGCAGAATCAAGCCCCCATAATCCAAGGGGAAATAGCTAGCAACCTGCTACACCAGCTAGACACACACAAGTCTATGGGGCCGGATGGGATCCACCCAAGGGTACTGAGGGAGCTGGCAGAAGTGCTCACCAAGCCACTTTCAATCATTTGTCAGCAGTCCTGGCTAATCGGGGAGGTTCCATTAAATTGGAAATTAAAATGAAGTTCCTAGTCATCAGGTGGGAGGGAGGTTCTGGCCGGCTCCTGTGGGATTACTTGCCCAAATTCTTGTTAGTAGAACATTTTCTGACAATATATACTATGAGGTACTACAGTACCATGAGGATGGTCTTCTTTTGTCATGTCGTTCCTTCGTTAATTCCATAATACTGCAGGCAACTAAAATTTGCCATTTTTCAATATTCATATAGTCGTGCTTGTTTTGTATCTATATTTTCTTGTTTTCATCTTTGTTTCTATAACATTAACTATGAAATTTATTAGTTGACCTTTAGGACATTCTTGAGGTTCCCACTGGCTGTATAATCACACAGCAGAGAACCAGCTTCTTAAAAGCTCTTTAGTAATTCTCTTGGCGTCTCATGCAATGTTACCTCTTTCATATAGGGCCAAATCTTATATCTGGTGTTGCTTGATTGCCTACAGTGATAAAGACAGTGACATTTGCTATTTGCCTTTTTTCTAATTGGCAGTATGTGTCTTTTGTTGCATGAAGGACTTAAACCAGTTTAAAGCTAACCAACATTTTTTACTTTCATCTTTGCAGGCCTCCCATATGCTTCCTCTGCTCTTTGATTATCATAGCAGTAATATTGTCTTCCTTTCAAATATGCTGCATGGGAATGCATTAAGGAAAACTGCCTGCCTTTTCTGGTGTATTTTAAAATCAGATAATGTCACTATTCAATTTCTTTCAGCTCCAGATAAGTTTCACTTGAGAAAACAGCTACAAAAAAAAACCCCTCCTTTTCTTATTGCATACCAAATAATAGAATACTGGATAATGTACATTTCTCACTCAGCACACAAGTTGTCTTTCTTTGGCCTAGATAAGTTGTTTAAATAAATCCAGACCTGAGGGGAACAAAATCTCGTGGGCAGTTGAACACTGTTGTTCTTGAGGGATGCAGGACAGAAATTCCTCTGAAGCAGATCAGTGGCATTCACTGGTAAGTTCAGCACCAGCTGGTTGAGAACAGTTTATAAAGGTCCTTAATTCACTGGACTAAGGTGGTTTTCCATTTAAGGTCACATTTGCTTGAAGGTCTCAGAGGCCTCCATCATTTGTCAGTTTGGTGAAGGTTGTGTAATCCTCCAACTTTTGGCAATGAAAAGTGTTGCTGTGTAGGGAGACACAGGAAAACAAGATTAGATTGGATTAAACAAAACAACCAGATATATCCCACAGACTGTAAAGTCATGGGATCAAAACTAACGTGCTATAAGTTCAACTTAATTAAATAGTGGTTTTGGGGTGGAAGTGTGGGAAATGAGTACTTAAGAGTGGCAGTGGGCGAAATGAAAAGTTGGCAGTCCAGCACTTCACCCCTGGAACGTTTTTTCCCATAAATGTCTAACATCTCCTTCATTACACCGAGTATGTTTGGAGATGTTGGACCGTCACTATGAAGCAAAAGAAATGTATCCTGAATCTGGCCTCCTCTTCTGTGTGTGTTTCTTCCTGGCTCTCACTGCCTAACTCCTGTCCCAGACATGCTGCCTCACAGATGTTTTCTTCTCTTGGCACTAAAGCTATCTGTCAATAAGAGATCTACCTAGATTTGTTCACCCTGACAAAGACAGAGAAGCAAAGATGACATAATTTCATAGGCAATGAGACATAGCCAGTGTCCAGCATAATGTTTTTTATCAGACCTGCCAACCAAAAGCATCCATCTACAACTGACTAGATACCTTGCATAGTAAGATCGTCAACAGAAAACCCGTGTTTTTTACTTACAATGGTAATTTGCCCCACGTATCAGTGGGAAGGGAGGGAAAGTGATTGTCATTCCTATTGCAGAACTAAACAGAACTAACATTTTTCTCTAAACAATTGACAATTGACAGAATAAAACATTTGGACTGGTAGACTTTCTGGGGCAAGAAGGAAATCTAAACCTTTGTGACTATTTTAGTTTCTGATCAACCTTTTGATCTTGGTTTTAAAACTCATTTTAGTTCTTCTCAATTTCTGTATTTTTACTAGCAAACTCATCACAGATTGTCCTGTTGTGCTCACTGTGCTTGCAAGCAGCTGTGGTCATAGAGTCAAGAAGAGGTGGGAGGGGACCTCCAGAGTTCATCGAGTCTGGACCTCGCTAATACCAGCACTGACCTCAAAGGTAGATGAGGTTGCTCAGGGCTTTGTTCAGTTCAGTTTTGAATATTCCTGAGGATGAAGCCTCCATGGCATCCCTAGTCTTGCTGTGATTGTCTCTCAGTCACTGTGGTTGAAACTCTGATGATGATTCCCAACCTTCAGCTTTCTTACCCATTCTGCTACCTCAGGAAGTCTGCAGATTGCCAGACGGACAGGCCTGAGGTATTACAAATTCTATTTTAAAATTAAAATGTACAGTAGTGTAGTACAGTAATTGGAATGCCTCTCTTCAGTTGTGCTTCCTTTGATTACATTTCTAGATTAACAAAAAGAGCCCATTTTACCATGTTAGTCTTTTTTTGATCATTCTTTTATCTTTTAACACAAAAATAAATTGACTGGTGAAGAGGTTTTGTATAAAGATATCAGTTGTGTGTTATTTTGTTTAGGGTCAAATTGAATGAAACATGAATAATTACTTTTTTTTTTTTTCCCTGGCCACAAAGCTACATTTTTTAGAGTTAGAATCATAGAATCATAGAATCACAGAATCGTTTATGTTGGAAAAGACTTTTAAGATCATCAAGTCCGACCGTTAACCTAACACTACCAAGTCCACCACCAAACCATGTCACTAAGCAACATGTCTACACGTCTTCTAAATACCTCCAGGGATGGGGACTCCACCACTTCCCTGGGCAGCCTCTTCCAATGTTTAACCACTCTTTCAGGAAAGACATTTTTCCTCACGTCCAATCTAAACCTCCCCTGGCACAACTTGAGGCCATTTCCTCTCATCCTATCGCTTGTTACTTGGGAGAAGAGACCGACCCCCACCTCGCTACAACCTCCTTTCAGGGAGTTGTAGAGAGCGATGAGGTCTCCCCTCAGCCTCCTTTTCTCCAGGCTGAACAACCCCAGTTCCCTCAGCCGCTCCTCATCAGACTTGTTCTCCAGACCCCTCACCAGCCTCGTTGCCCTTCTCTGGACACGCTCCAGCACCTCAACGTCCTTCTTGTAGTGAGGGGCCCCAAACTGAACACAGTATTCGAGGCGCGGCCTCACCAGGGCCGAGTACAGGGGCACGATCACTTCCCTACTCCTGCTGGCCACACCATTTCTGATACAGGCCAGGATGCCCTTGGCCTTCTTGGCCGCCTGGGCACACTGCCGGCTCATGTTCAGCCGGCTGTCAACCAGCACCCCCAGGTCCTTTTCTGCTGGGCAGCTTTCCAACCAGTCCAAACCACCAAAGTCCAAGCCTTTATTCTGAAACAGCAGAGACCAGAGAAAGGAGTAAAAACTCTTCATGTAGTTTAAATCAATGGAGAAAGAAATAGCATGTATCTGTTCTCATCTCAAATGTTCCCTTCTCATCTGTTAGATGGAAATACAGTTCTTGTAGTACATAAAAGATCCTGGGGGTTTTTGCATCTGCTTAGCTGAATAAACTCCTGAAGCCTCATTTGTTATATACCATTTTACATAGTCATAAAATGTACAAGAAAATGCAGGTGTTATAAAGAACATGCAGATCTCCACCAGGCTCCTTAATTTTTCTACTGTGTGGAAAAGAAGATTGACAAAGGTCAGAAAGTCATAAATAAAGCTTAATTTTCTGTGGTGTGAAACATTCATGCCATATGGGGCAAAAAGTATGTTATCATACTGACTTCAGAGTATCCTGTTTGTGACATGAAGCTTTCTACTACCTAAAACAGTATGGTAAAATGGTAATTATCAAATACTGATATGAAAACATACACTTATCCAACTTCAAGAACTAGGGATTTTAAAACATAAGTATGTTTTATAACATTGTTCTTAAATGAAAGCACACAACAGAGTCAAAGGCTCACTGGAAATGGTTTTACAATATTTTGACAAAAGCAGGAATAAGAAATATGCTGAGAAGGTTACAAAACTGTCAGAAGCAAACAAATTGCTTTAAGATTCATGAAAAAAAGATTACCTGTTGAATACCAAGCATTTGCTTTAATGTTGTATTTTTTTATCATCTTTGATCATCATTTTTGTTCATCTTTGAAAATTAAGTGCAGTTTAGTCCTTGATCCAGCAAAGAACTTAATGCACTCAAACAGACTAATGTCATGCTTAGAATTTAGCAGGATCAGCACTTTAGTTATTTTATAAAAACATACATCTATAATTTTATAATTTAAGCTATGTTTTGACACAAGACACTTATTTTCCCCTTTTCATAAATTTCCAGGGAATTAATTTTATAGATTGGCTTGTTTGTATATCACATAATATATATTAGCGTGTAATAATTTAATTACTTAATTGGCATTTTTACATTACTTTGTTTTGTAATCTCGGGAACTAACCTTTTAAAGCATGGAATTCCCTTTCCTAGTAGCTGGTGACTTTTCAAGTTATTTTCATAGGCAAAAAACTCACAATGTTCTCCAAATGCTCTGCAGATAAGATGCAAATATTTATGTGTCTGAGTTAAACAAGACTGTATAGCCATAAAAGTGAAACACTGTGTTTTGATTTGTGCCAAGAAATGTTCTCAAATGACTTCACTAGATTCTACATAAATTTCAAAGCAGAACTACTAAATCTGAGGTGGTTTATTACCACGTTAGGGAACGTATTTTTTCTAAAGCTGTAAACAAAGCCTCAGAGATACTCGTTCAGGACCTTTTATTGGCACAGTTCTTAAAATCTTAGACTTTTTATACTATTTAAAAACTAGCATGAACTAGATCAGAGTAATTAACATGTAGGCAAGTAGAAGAAATATTCTGCTATGAGTTTTCTGTTATTTTATACAGTTATTGTTAGGCCTAATAAAAACCAAAAACTTACCATGTATGTCTCGCTATCAGTTACATAGTGAACCAGCAGAAAAAGCCAGATACTTACACAGTATTCAGACCATTTCTTAGAATAAGCACCCAGTGATGAATAGCGTCCTGTCATTTTTCATGGCACTATAAAATATTATAGTTAGAAATGCTGACCAAATGGGATAATTCTCATGACGTAAGTAAAATTGAACTAAAATCCTGGAATGACAAGCTACTTGCAACTTTATTAGTTTGAATGGTGGAAACAAAAATAAGAATAATTTGCCTTTGATACAGATGTCCTTTAGCCTTTTTTGTTTGTTTGTTTTAAATTGTCTAAGATGGCAAGGAAGGCTCCAAATTTATTATTGTTTCAGATTTGAATATATGAAGAGGGTGCTTTGCTGTCAGGTAATACATATATTTTATTAGGAAAGGTATAAAGTGAAGTTGTTTTGAAATCCAGAATGTCAATAAGAGCACTTATAAGATCACACTGATCATAATGGTGGTGTAAGTGTGAAAATGATGTAAACATAATTAACAATGTATGACCAGTGGAATTAGGGATCTTGAATATATTGTGTCTGGAGAGCTAGTTGCAGCCTGGTACTAATGTGTAAATTAGATAGCATTGTAAAACTGCATGTTTGTAAAATCATTAGTTAAGATTTTTCCACAATATTGCTCATCTTAACCTGCCGAGTCAAAAAGACTGGAAGCATGAAAGAAATAGCAAGTGTCTAGTGAAGGTCTCATCATTCCATGATTTATTTCATAATCTGTCTAGCGTGACTAGCCAGAAGCTATCATACAAAACATAATGAAGTACTGAGCTCTATCTAATCCAGCAGTCAACAGTCTAGTCATTCGAGAACTTTGGACAAGCTTTTTAAGGTCTGAGCTTCATGGGATTTGACTCCAGCAATGAGGAAAAAGTCCTAACCACTACATTCTACCATGTGTTTTTGGGGGGATGTGTATCATGCAGTTTCATTGACCAGTCTTCTTGAAATTGCATAGTTGAGAATGCAAGAATCATTGGGTTCACACCAAAAGCAGAAAAGAAAAAGGCTTATTTCTACCTGTCCAGCAGCAGCCACATCCCCTGCTCTCACCCAGAAGGGTCCACAGTAAGGTGACTGTGAAAGATGTAGGTTTGTTCGACAGCCAGTGCTTGACTACTTACAACAGACTGCATCCAAAAAGTCATGTTTATTTTCTTTATTAAGTGTGGTGAGACGCTCCTGACCACGGGTATGGCATGAGACAATGGAAAGCGCTTACAGGACGTGCTTGCATTGCTTACACAGCTGCATGGACCAGCTCACATGAAGAAACCTGTGATCAACCACATATAACTGTTTGCGGGTCACCAACCTTTTTGAGACACGTCCAGCTTTGTATGTAAAGGATGTGTCTACCTTAATCTGTCAATCATAGATTGAACAGAGAAGGCACAATGCCATAAATAAGGCACCCCAATGCTAACTCAGGATAGCTCTCATTGGGTGGTCCAGGGGTGCTCCCTGGCAAACGAGATGTCCTTATGTCATGACGAAGAACATGAGCGGTCGACAATTTCCCCAACAGTTGCTCATCAATGGGTAAGATTGATCATTAATTGTGTTCCTTGCCTAGATGGCAAGTGAGCTTTACCCTTTTGCCTTTCACTCATGCTTAGATTGCTTGCATTCCTCTCAGGCTTAATTATATTGATTGTCAACTTATATTATTATAATAAAGTTGATCAGACTTGGTCCTTAGGCCATTGTCTTTATATCATCCATTATCCAAAGAACCCTTGTCATGTGACATTAAGACATTTTACCTTGATGTGACCTTTCTCAGTGTGATATTTTTATTTATATGCATACAAACAGGCACACACACATACACTGACACAGATAAAACAGTCAGTAGAAAGTGTTTGAGAAGTTCAGTTGAGTCTGTGCTTGTGTGTGGAAGGAAAGGAGTGCAAGACACCTACAGCAATTTGACTGAGAAGTTCATACACTTCAGTCCTTAAGTCCTGCAGCTCAATGTAAGTAAAGACAATTCTAAGACAGCTAGAGAAAGAAGACATAAAGCACATCTTATAATACATAAAATGCAATAGTTGTTCTGTTAAAAAATTCTATCACAATTAATCAGTTAAATTCAATACATCAAGTTCCTACTGCATCTTATCTTGAAATACAGTGAAGCTAAACGACATTAGAGGTTCCAACAATCAAATTGTGGTAAACAGCCTACAGAAAGGAGATAGCAGTTGAGCTTTCATCCCTATACCATGAAGATTGTCGTGGTTTAATCTCAGTCGGCAACTGAGCACCACAC
>NW_008796211.1:146768-159094 GCF_000699145.1 Aptenodytes forsteri
AGCAGCGGCCCCCCCGGCCAGCTTTCCCCAGTTTATGTGCTGAGCATGACGTCCCATGGTATGGAATGTCCCTCTGGCCAGTTTGGCTGTGCCCCCTCCCAGCTTCTTGTGCACCTCCAGCCTTCTCAGTCGGCAGAGCATGGGAAGCTGAAAAGTCCTTGCCTAGTGTAAGCACTGCTCAGCAACAACTAAAACATCGGTGCGTTATCAACTTTGTTCTCATCCTAAATCCAAAACACAGCACTGCAGCAGCTACTAGGAAGGAAATTAACTCTATCCCTGCCAAAACCAGGACAAAGATATATGGGTATTAATAGATCAGAAGCAATGAGAAACCAGTAAACCATATTGCCTAAATGAAGAAAAATAAGAGAAAAGAAGGTAGAATAGTATTCATGACTATGTATTACCTTTTTAATATCATCTGTAACCTTGTTCATGCAATAGCCGTGACGACACGTTCTGAAAGGAGGCCATTTAAGTGCTTCAAACAGGATGCAGCCAAAGAAGTCATATTCGGTTTTCTTGTCAAGTACTCAGTGAATTTAAGCCTGATGTTCATTAGAAAAGAAAACCTTTTTTGATTGTTTATAGAACAAATTTTCAGACACACACATATTTACATACACACACATACATTTACATACATATGTTGGTGGGTAAACCTTGGCTGGCTGCCAGACACACACCAAGCCGCTCTCTCACTCTCCCTCCTCAACATGATGGGGGAGAAAATAGGATGAAAAAGCTCCTGGGCTGAGATAAAGGTAGGGAGATTGCTCAGCAGTTACCATCACAGGCAAAACAGACTCTACTTGGGGAAGGTTAATTTAATTTCTAGTCAATTAATAATAGTGTAGGATGGTGAGAAAAAGAGACAAAACTAAAACCACCTTCTCCCACCCTCCCCTTCTTTCTAGGCTCAACTTCACTCCCAATTTATCTGTCTCCTTCTCCCAAGGAGGGGATGGGGAACGGGAGTTGTGGTCAGTTCATAACAGTTCCTCTCTGCTGCTCCTTCCTCCTCACACTCTTCCCCTGCTCCAGCACAGGGTCCCACCCACAGGAGACAGTCCTTCATGAACCTCTCCAACGTGGGTCCTTCCCACGGGCTGCAGTTCTTCATGAATTGCTCCAGCATCAGTCCTTTCCAAGGGGCCACAGCTCCTGCCAGGAGCCTGCAGGGCTGCTTCTCTCACATTTTTCTCTCTCCTCTCTCTCACAGCTGCTCTGCAGCATTTTTTACCCTGGGGGCAGCCCCTGGTCTCTTCTCACACAGGCCACCCCTGCAGCCTCCCACCGCTACCAGAACCGTGCCACGTAAACCCAAAACACATGTACATGTTTCTATACTTTTCAGTAAAAAGTCCAGAAACTTAAAGTGAAGGCGTTGGATCCAACACTGACGTTCAAGTACAAAAAATAACTGTATGAGATCATTGCAGTTTCATTTCAAATGTAGGCAAGAACAGTTTCCAACATCCCCATAAGGCCCAAAGTGGCAAATCAGCCGGCATGTATCCCAACCTTTGATGGGAGTGTCAGTCTTTGAATCAACATCCTTTTGCCTGTGCATGCTCATAAATCCATTATTTTCGTCATATTTTGGAGCAGTTGCTTGAATTTCCATCTGTGTGATCCCTTTGTGCAAGTAACTTGAGTGTTTGTGGAAAGGAAAGGCATTTATTTGCAGACCTGGAGAGCGTTCTGACACAAAGTTTCATCAGAAAACTACAATTTATGTCAGAACACAGCACTGTTATGTCTTAGCAGTTTCCTGCCACCTCATCTGGAAGGCTATTATTGACCCGTCTTTCCTGGATTCGGGCCCTAACATCTGCACTGCTTCAGGTCAAAAATCCTGCACCTCCCACATGCCCTTTTACGGCTCCACGAGCCCGGAGGCCTTGGAAGCTCCAGTTCTTCGTCTACTCATTGCTCTGCTCTTCAGCAGAGGCCTGGAGGAGTCCTTCCTGACTCCAGAGTGTTCTCAGGTAACCTCCAGAATGCTTCTGCCAAGCCAAGGACATTTCAAGGTCATTCCCAAACATCAGGACAGTAAGAGAAGTTCCTGGGGACTGGGACAGAAAAACAATTTTTTATCCTGTTTCTTCCTAAAATTACCTTTAAAATTTCTTCTGAAGCAAAAGCTGTAAGCTAGAAACAAAACCATGTTTTGACAAACTCCTCTTAGATGGTGTCCATTAAGGAGACCACGCCCTGAATGCCTTCCCTATATTGTCTGTAGCTTCTTATTTTTTTTAATATGTATTTAGTATTGTAACATCTCTGTGAAGAAAGGCACAGTTAGCATATCAGGTTTGCACACAGGAAAGAAGTACTAATATCCTTGTAATTCAGTGGAGAACAGTGCAGTGATCCTCAGGTAGACCTGGTATGGCTGCATGTACAGTGCCGAGCGTGCAAAGGTACTAGCTGATCTTCCTGACAGATATATAACCTCCCAATCCCAAAGATAACACAGGTTGCCCTGACTCAGATGTCTCTTCTTCTCCCTCAGCAGCGTGGTATGCCATCAGGCGATGACCTAATGATCTAATTGAGCCAACTTAGGTATCGCTAGCATAAAAGACAAGAGCTTCAGAATCCTCTCGGGACTTCATATTGTCCCTTGAGCATCTGTAGACCACGTCATTTAATCTTTGCTTCTATGGTTATCTAAACCAGCTGGAATAATGTTAGATCAGGCATAATCTATTGCAATCTGTTCTCCTGACTGCTGTGCGACTACAGCCTCAAACTTATACGAGTATGATGTGGTAGAACAGGGAAAGCTAGTCTTTCGAATGAGTTTGTTAAAATAGAACTATCCTTCCTACCAATTCATTTAAATATTTGAATTATAGCAATGGAAACTTTTTATGTAATTTTCATCCAGCAATATAAGTTTACAATTGCTGTATCTGTGTGTTTGCTCATAATAACCAATGTTTCCAGTATCCTTCAACACAGCAAAGCTCCATTGACTTCCAGAGGAATCTGGGGTGCAAAAGGAATAGGCAATACAGGTAATACAGCCTTCGCAGCTAAATTTCTTGAAGCAGTTTTATGATTTTCTTCTGCCATTTATGCTTTATGTTGGGTACTAACATATTTGGAAGGATTAGGAATTAATTGTATTTCAGATTATGAAGTCTCGTATCTGAAAAGTGTCATTGTGTATCCATTTTTTATAATCTCTGGTTGCTTATGTTCTCAACACAAAATGGCCAACATCTGCTGAAGAAAACGGTGTAGTCGTGTTCCCACACTCGGGAGGGGCAGACCTACCTCTGCATATCGCAAGGTAATTCTCTGCACGGGAAGTCGTTGCCTCACTGCAATAGAAACAGCCTTTGTCTACTTAGATCCGTAATTCTCATTAAATGTGCTGAATCACCCTTTCCCTCGTAAACCTCTGAAATTCAGTGTACCATAAAAGACTGAATCTTTCAGTTAAACATTGTCTTTTAAATCCATTTTGATTACAGGAGTTGAAAGAGCTCTCTCAAATGTAAGGCATCAAGGTGTCCCAGAGTTGAGGAAAAGCCTTATTCTTTCCTTTTCGGAAGTAAAATTTCTTGGTGACAAATGGTATAAAGTGAAGTAACACTGGCCACAGCGCAACACTTATTTGGAAGAAACAGGCATGTTAGAAGGAAGCCATGCTCTGTGCTGGGTAATTTATCTCACCCCTTCCCCACAGCTAGCATTTTATGGTGCTGAGTGCTAGGGAAAAAAGTGCTGAATATTAAGAAATAAAGTTTGGAATATATTTTTATGCCTTGCTGTGTGTCACATATATTATTTTCTCCCCAAATCATACTTAGAAATTCATAGGCATGTATATTACAGTTAATTCTTTTTTATTTGCAGAAGGAATTAATAGTTTGAATTCTTACTATTTTTTAATCGTATTCGACCTAGCAACATTGTTTTAGAAGTCAGATTATAATAAAATGGAGAGGAGTCATTCTTTAAAAAGTGCAATAAAATAACCCTGGGAAAGCTTTTGTTTGCCTGAAGGAGAGTATGTCCTGGCAAGAAGATGCTGGCTGCACCACTGTGTCGTGCTCCATGGGCATCTAACGCCTCCTTAGAAACTCTGTCCTCTCGAACCTTCCTCCCAGGACACCTCTCCACTGAGACACTGACTAGGCTGTGACCCAGGGACTCATTAGGGACACTGTTAACATGTTCAAACGTCTCACCCTCCCCTCAAGAGTGATGGATAAATGGCTGTGTGTGAGTTCGAGACCTAGGATTAAGCACTACAAATTTCGATCCAAGCCTTTCATCCTGACATGCAAAAAGCCCAACCAGGCAGCACACGATATCTGAGAACTAAACTTCCCTCTTTTATCCTCACAGCTAATTGCTGACAAGTCTTTCTTAGGCTCTTTTAAAAACAGAAGAGTTCAAGTATATTCAAACACACGCAAAGCCCTTGAAGGCATGCTGCAAACTTGTTTTATTTACAAGCACTTCCATCCCTTTTCTCTGAGAAACAGCAGGGCAGACTCTGCTTTTGAGTTATTTCACAGGAAAACAGCATAATCATGGGATGGTCGTGCCTGGGACTCAAAGTCCTCGCTGCTTTCTTCTCCCCCATATGTTGATGCTCAGTTGCCAGCACTCAGGTGCTTCGTGTGCTGATTCAGGACTTCTTGAGCTCAAGCACTGGCACAAGTTTTAACAAAATCATGTATGGGCATAAAATAGTCTAAGGCAATCTGGGGACTCGGAGAGCATGTGAAATTATCCTTTAGACATAGCAGCTCTAGGACTGTGAGGCTGGCGTAGAGCTTAGAAACAGAAGAAGCTGTGAGCCTTAAGAGGGAAATACAAAAATGTTTCTTCTGCAGTGATTTACTAGATTAAACACTGAAAAGAGCGTGAGAGCCTAGACAGAGGGCTCATGGTAAGGAAAAAGGCCTTGAATAGCTACAACTGAATTCCAGAGTAGAAAGTGTATTTCCAAAACCCAAAGGTCCACATCAGACGACCATGTAAAATGTTGCCAGTATTTGCATAAATATTAGTCTTGCATCTCTGTTTGTTAAATGGGCAAGAGAAATAGCACTAACAGATAAATAAGTAATGGGGGGCGGGGGTAGTGGTGCAAGAAAACCACTGAAAATACGGTCTCTGCAGAAAAGAGGTGAAAGTACTAATGAACAGTTTATTCCTTGCAGTGTTAGGGAATCTTCTTTTTCTTCTCAAAAGACCAAAAGGATATAAATGAAATTAAAGGTTCATTAACATGATTAATTAGTTTTGTCTCTTATTCTTCATTTCACAATTGTAACCTATCAACATTCATAATTAGGTTGAGAGCTTCACTTTTTAATGGAATGGAAAAATATGAGGAAGAACTCATTCTGATTAGACATAACCATTATTTCTAATATGCAATATATCAACTTCTCAGCTAATTATACTATGGGAATTATCATGCTTCTTGCTATTGAAATTAAAAAAATCATTTGATAACTCCTCTTTTCATAGGTTATTGCGGTTTCAGGACATTTGTTTCTCTTAATTAGGCTATTTAAGCACCAGATAAAATTTGCTAGCTGAATACAAAAATCCTTTTGGCTCTAAAAGAATTAATTGTACTTTAACCAATATTTTAACTTTTCAACAGTTTTAGGGTCCAAAGACACATATAACAATAATATGCCAATTATTCCCTTCATCTGAGTTGCCTTCAATATTGCCTTAAGGAGATTTTATTCCAATTAACTCTCCTCAAATATTATTAGCGTGGCTGAAATTCTGTCCTAGTTAACAGTGGTGTTTAAGTAGATTGACTTTCATCTATGAAGTCTGTTTGTGGCGTTAGGTTGTCCATTTCTAGGTTACTCCGTGAATAAAGCCAAAGGACTGTGACATCAGAACCGGACAGTGAGGTCAGAACAAAGCAGTTCCAGCAGAAAGCACGAACAGAAATTTCTAATCTGAACTCACCTTAAGCAGAGGAGCTTTCTAAGTCCTGCTGGACGCTGGCATCTGGCCGCTTTTGAGAGCAAGTGCACTGATAGGAGCTGCTGGATTCTTCCACAGCAAGATGCAAGCTGTCATTATCACTAACCAAAAATCACTGTAAATGTAAATTGTCCGGGACTTGTGAAAGGGATGTAAACTAAATTAGATGCTCTTGCCACTTCTGAGTAAGGCTTGCATAGGTAGAGCATAGCTACATTAGTAATATTTCTTGAATTAAATGAATAAACAATCCTGCTTTACAAACTAATGCTTCTCATAACCATTCTCAAAGTATCATACATTGTCATACTGACAAAGGTTTAAAAAAAAAAGAACATAAGCATCAAACAAATCCCTGTTTTCAGCTCCATTTGAGATTAAGGCTTTGCTCAAAATGTAAAGTAAAATATTGGTGCCTAACAGTAAAATTGTCAGATGCCTTTTTGATCCAGTGTAT
Organism: Aptenodytes forsteri; assembly: GCF_000699145.1. Lineage (NCBI taxonomy): Eukaryota > Metazoa > Chordata > Aves > Sphenisciformes > Spheniscidae > Aptenodytes > Aptenodytes forsteri. The sequence goes on from NW_008796211.1 coordinate 153,214, forward strand.
TAGCTGGCCTTACGGTGACTCGTTGTGTATCAGTTATCTACTGATACACTAAACTGTAGTGTATCTAAATGTGTGTCTAAATGACACTTACTTGTCATTTTACTGAAGAGTGACTGACCCTACGGGTCTGTCCCTAGAAAGTTGTTTTTTGGCAGTGGACACCTGCAGGGTCTGCTTTGAATAAATACCTCTGAAAGAAGGTAAATTTAGAGTCATTTATGAGGTTGGGCTGGGTTCACACATAATGAACCTTAGGATAGTTAGTTGCTGCAAGGTTTGCTTTGAATACTGATTATCACATAAATACAGCATGACCAGGCTATGTTCCTACCCAGAACTTGGGTCCTACTTTTCGCGTCAGTGAAATACATAGTAGGGTACTGTGACTGGTGCTGAATATTGGCCTGATATTCCCATCAGTCCAAGCTCTCTGAGAGAACTCAAGCTTTGGGTGACTAGAGACTTTTAAATAGTGAAGCAAGGTATATCAAATGTTGGTGTGGCGTGAATTTGGGTCAAACAATCCATGCAGACACATATTAAGCACGAAGAAAAAAGTGGATGTGAAAAAAATCTGACTGGAAATTAGCAGCTGTAACCACCAGAAGAGTGAGATGCTGGAAAACTCCTTCTGATGTTAGTGTGAAACGTACACAGTTGCAAGACAGAGCAGGACCAGCTCCCATCAGTTTAGATGAGCTATTGCTTGACGTAGCAGACACGTAGACGCCGTGTCCAAGAAGCTCCCTCCCAGTCTTAACACCAGGGGCTGCAGGTACCCAGCCTGAGACATTTCTGAATTTCTCACATGTGCAGAATTCCTGTTCAGTAGAAATTGAGATATAAGGCAACGATGGCTCTGCATCTCCTAAAACTCGATTCTTAGTAGAAGGCAAACACATCACCTTGGAAGCCTTCCCTTCGTTTGCCAGCTTTATAATGATGACAATAACAAGAGATGCTTTTCATTGGTTGTCCTCTGAATCTTTTACCATTAATTCAAAAGGCAAGGCATGATGACTATTAAACAGTGTCAGCTTAGAATCAGTGTTTTGATTGCAAAGATCACAGAAATTAATCCTAATTTTTAAAATTTCATAAGGGTACTAAGTGAATTATGTTCAGTCTGAGATGTTCTTTGGCAGGACTCTGTTCTCCCTCTTGTATAAGCCTGTAGCTATAACTAGGCAGGGATAAGAAAATTAAATCAGACTTTATGAAATGGTCAAAATTCCGCCATTGATCCATTTCTTGAAACTGAAACTTCATGAATCATTGAAGCAAACTGAATCAGCCATTTTAATTAATGAAAAAATCCAAACGTCCCGTTGTCTTCTTGGTTTACATTAGCCTATGCTGAGCTCCGTACAACACAGCTAAACTGCCTCTACCATTTAAAGTTTGCTTCTGTATTGCTAAATGGCATTGCATTCTTACTGGTCTTGCTGTTGTTTTAAGATGCATCTGCACTGAGGACTTGTAGCACAGGGGCATAAATTTTCAGGCTGAGACGGCAGATGAAATGAGATGGGTAGGGCCCTCAAATAGCGAACACAACTTCTCCTGCATAACTCGTTACGTAGATAGTTGTGTGACCTGCAGCAGTTTTGGTGCTCAGGAAAGGTACGTGTATGTACCTTGCTGCGTCATGTCTGCTACCACAGGATTAAGCATAACAAAACCTGTTCAAGTTTAGGTATGTCCATGCAGAGGAACACCTCTGCACTTCTCCTCAGCACCACTTATGGTGCAGTCTTCACCTCTCTCAATTCAGTCTCCTATGCACCGCTTGATTACTTAAACATGAGTCTAACATAGCTGTAGCTAACCAGATGAGGTTTTGGGTTTGTTTTTTTCTTTATTTTCGCAGAGCAAAATTGGTTTGGAATGGACAGGGCCAAATTGTTTTGAAAGCCATTCCCAGCACTGGTGCAGGAGGGCATGCTGGAGTGCTGTATAGAAGAAATGAAGCTATCTGATAGCTTTCCAAGCTGTATCCAAACTTTCCAAGTATACCACAGACCACCATAAAAGTGAAACTATTCTAGCATATTTTAAAGTTTCGACAGTTTAAGAATTGGCTTCCATATCCCATACAACTGTTTCCGAGGGCAAGAAGGAACTTGGGTCAAGTCAGTTTTCTTAAAACACCATTGCATAAAAGTTGGGTTAGCCAGTCTGTAATAAAGTCGTGAACTTCCATGGATACTAAAAGCCTAATTTTTCAATAATTTTGCAGACCTTATCTATTAAAATACCTTGAATACCACAAATAAAATTGAATTTTTATTTACCAGAATATAATTATAACGCTAGACTCTGTTGAGACATGCACTTAAGTCAGATTCCACTACTCTAAGTCAGCTGCTTGAGACTTTTTGTTAATTATTCAGCAAAGGGTTTGAAACCATTTTTCCTGCCATGATTCCAAATTAATCTATTGCAAAGGAATTTTATTTTTTATTCTCTCACTTCACACGTACATACAACAAAATGAAGTTCCTTAGAATGCAGGAGACAAACCTTGGATTCATCCAAAAATAATTTTAGATGAGGTTTCCAATACTGTACGGCATAAATACCTTCCTGAAGAAATCTGTTCAGTTTCACAGATGTCATTTTGTTTAAATATTAAAAAGAATCAGTAAAAGCAAAGAGAAAAACACATTTGGCAGGTAAATGTTCCTTATTCCTTTGCTCCTCTAAAATATTTTGATTAAAATTTAAATTTTCTTTTATTATCTGCAAAAATAACTAAGTTTTCATATCAAAATTATCTTTTAGTCAGTCAGTCACTGTGCACTTTATGTTCTTCTGAAGTACAAACACAGTGAGGTAAGTGTAGTTAAACCAGGGCTACATTTAGTTTTTTAAAAAGTACAATGCCAGGTACTAGAGACATTCACATACAACAAAACTTTTTAATATATCAGAATAAAAGTATGTGTTACAAGTACACATGTACCATATACAGGTCCCTGTTTATGCCAATGTCTATTAATATTTCTAAATTGTTGGGACATTTTTATGCAGAGCTTGATTCTTTTGTGACATAAGTTGATATAGTTTCACTGGTTTCAGTGAAGTCACACCGAGTTATACCAGATGAGTCAAAAAAGTAGTCAAACTAAATTTACTAAGAATGATTAAATACTCAGATACCTTCTGCATCATACAACTTCCAGTATTTTAGTCAGGAGATGGACACGCTGAAAAACTTTGGCAGTCCAGCATCAAAGAAAGCCAGCCTCATTTCTTGTAAAAAAATGATAATACGTGAATAAAGTTAAAAGCGAAGAGGAAACCTCCGCAAGTGCTTCAACACTTGGGAAGTTTTGCCGTCATTTTTATTTTGTACGGGCACAGTGTCTTCCAAAATAAAAAGGCAAAAATTCAAAGCATCCAGCTAAGTCCTTGCCAAATCACGAGGAAGGGGAGAGGCAAAGAAGATGTTGTATGGGTGAAAATGGAGCAGAGAAAGAAGTTTTTTTTCCATCAGAAAACAATTAAATCCCAAACCAAATGTAAAAGCCACGGTTGTTACAGGCATGCATGTCAGCATTGTTTCTCATAAAATCTGACAAACTGTTTTCAGTTGCTCATAACACTTGTCCCATCACAAGCAAAACCTCTACATGCACAGTTGCTGCCTCCGGCTCAGGTTTTTGAAGACAAGAGTCAAAACAGGACTGCAATGAATAAGAAATCACAACAAAAATGTATTTTTAAGCCCGTGTGGAAAACCTGTGGCAACCATTTCTTTGAAGGACTATAACACTTTGAACGCGTTAGCATAGGAGAGAGAGGAAGGACTGCATGGAGTGCCACACACAAGCTCTTTGGATGAAGACCAGCGGTGAGCAGAATGGCAGCAGCACCATGCTCATTGACCAGGGGACGAAGCACGGCGAGCAGATGATCCAAGATCTGACCACATGTTGTGCTCCCTCAGTACAATGCGACGTGCCAATGCCCTATTCCTGACCGCCAGACCAACCCTCCCAGAGGGCTCACATTTTAAGACGGACAAATTTTTTTCACACAGACACACAACAGTTGAAAATAAGACTCGGTGTTTGCAGGGTGGCAGACCTATCCTTCTCTGATCGCTCCCAGCTGTTTGAGAACAGAGTGTAGAAAATTGTTGGCCATCATGGGAAATGGACATTTTCATGTGTGCTCAGTGGCAGCCGGTGGCCTCCAGGACCTTTAAGAGGAGCTGTTTGATCTGAACACTGACAAAGGCAGGCAGGAGGGATCCAGGGATGAACGTGAGAAGAAATACGTACTCTGGTGCAGAGGAGAGTGAGCAACAGAAGGAAACACTGCATGGGTTGGGAAACTGAGACACCCAACCTTGGCACTGCAGGGATGAATGTGGGAAACATAACCAGGGTTTTCAGAAAGACAAATCTTGCTCGGCCTGCTTGGGAATGAACCAAGCAGGTTCATTCTCTCTTTGTCCACAGCACAGCCAGTTTTACTGACTTTTGTGCAAACAGAAATGCTGGAAACCTTGACTCAGAAGACAGGACTGTGCGAACCCCTTGGTGCTCCAAGCAATCTCTATGCTTCCCCGCTGCAGGGGCATGAGCTAAAACTGTAGCATGGGAAGATTTCCTGTAACTTCAGCTTCACCAGAAGTAAAAGTCTTGCCAGAGGGTTTGCAGGGAAAAAAGCGGGAACAGGAAAGCTTAACGATGTACAAGTCCCAGAAGTAGCAGAGCAGCATCATGATGGAGAACGGGCAGAAGCTGAGAGGGACTATCAACAGAAAGTAGATTTGTCAGAGACAAGAAAGGACAAAGCTGAAAGTTACCATAAATGGAGAAGAAAAGAGCAGCAAAATTATTTCCTTCCTTTCTCACATTTTCCTGGGATAATCTATGGGCAATAACAAAACCTTGTTTTATTTCTTTTGGGTCTTTTGCTACCTTGCACTTCCTTTTTAAAGTTAGCTTATTCTTTCTTCGGTATATATGTGCAGTTTTCAGCATAGCTGCAGACCGCAGTAGCCCTCACCTACATCTGCACCACATAAAATGATGGGGTGTTTTCCCTGCTCTAGTCAACACCAAAATTTGGCCTAGTAGCAGTCAAGAAAAATGCACAGTTGAATAAATAGTTTCACATATAAAACCAGGTTTATTTGTGAGCTTAACTGGATTAACAGTTCAGAGCTGCACCTCATACATCACTGTAAGCACGTGCTTGTCAGGAAAACCTCCTAATTCTTGGGCGTTAAATGAATCTGCCAGTGCTGCAAGACTGAGCTGAAACCCAAAGAGCTTTTTAGGGGATGTTTATTTAAGATATTTGTTTGGCCTTCATGTTTTTACATGTACACTGTGTTGGCTTGCATCTGAAACCAGCCTGAAATAATTTCGCAAACTACGAATTACAAAACTGGCACAGCGTGGTCTTTCTGCATGGCCGTGTCGCCCTCATGGTGCTCTTCTCTCACCTACGTTCTCTGACGCTTGCACCAGCATCAGCGCACGCTGCCGCTGAGCAGGCCAATGCCCGCCGTACCTCCCCGTGCCAAGCACTGCCAGGATTTACTGCCAGGAGACTGTAAGGCTATTGTAGGCACTAAGGTTTCCAGTGTTCTGTTGCCTCGCAATGGTTCCTCCTGAAAAATGCTCTCTGCCGCGAGAAAACCCTTCCTGTGGGATAGACTGACGTTTGGAAATTCGTCATTTGCTGTGTTCATAGAAAAATTAATCTCTACTTTAAGTTACTGAGAGGGAGAAGAAGAGGTTGTATGTCCATACAGTTTTCTTTTCCTTTTTTTTAGTGAGCAGTCTAACTATTAGCTCTACCCAAAATATTTTGTCTTCTTAAGCATCCAAAACGAGGGGGGGGGGGGGGGGGGGGGGGG
>NW_008796211.1:159135-162480 GCF_000699145.1 Aptenodytes forsteri
GTGGGCCCCGCGGACCCCGGGCGGGCCCGGAGCGGGGCCGGAGCCGCCCATCCCTTGTCGCACAGCGGCACCGGGCGGCTGCGCGGCCGCAGCGCGGCTGGGAGCCGGGGGGACGCCGGTTCGAGACCGGGGAGAGCTGCCGAGCCCGGCTCTCGGGGAGGGTGGCACCGGGTCCGGGAAAAGAGGTTGCAACCGCTCTTCAGTTTGACCCGAGAAGAGTTTTAGCTTGTTGCCCAGCTTCAACTATTCGTTAAAAAATTCATGAAGTACTGGAAAAATAAAGAGAATAAATAAATGCTATTATTGTTGTTGTTTTTCTTGTTATCATTATTGCTGTTCTTGTTATTGTTATTCTTGTTATTATTATTGTTGTTGTTATTATTTTTGATATTATATTCATCGGGAAGCCTGGATTTGTGTTAGCTAGTTTTAATTAGCTATTACTACACATAAGCACTACAGCTAAGCTTACAAATAGATACAAAATAGTTATGCTTCTTCATACATTTCAATTTAAATAACTACAGTTTTACTGTGACAGATCGCGACTCTGCCCTGTTTGGTAACCCATCATTGACAAAAATGATTAAAAAAAGCCTCAGAGTACAAAACAAGGTGAGCCTAAAGTGAACTTTCCTACAACATACTCTTCCAGTAACCAGCAGCTCATGAACTTCCTGAGCTTGTGTCCAGTGGAGCTAGAGGGATTTATCTACTACACCTTTTCCAATTACTTTTTGAACCAAAGCAGAATTTTAACATCTATAGCATATTGCAGCAAGGAGTTTCACAGCTTAAGTTCACTATGTGAAGTAGCATCTCCTTTCTCTCTTTCTCCATGCATGTAACTGTACACATATATATATATGTATGTATGTATAATCAAATCACCAAATTCATGTTGAACATAAGGCTCACCTGCTTACTCTGTTATCTTTTTGGAACTTGCCACCTTATTTGGCACCTCATAGTTTTTGACTTAGGAGAAATGGTAAATAATGGCTGCCTGTCTGCCACCTCTGTGCCACTCACGATACGGATTTCCCTCCCTCCATTTTTATCCTATCTGTCATTCCTTTTCCAGACTGCAAAGTTCTTGGTATGGGAATTATTCACTTTTGGCCAGGGGCAATCTGCTGCCTTTTCCTGCATGTCTTTACTTCTATTGCATCATTTAAAATTTAATACAGGTGTATGAATTGCACGCTGCGGCATTTAAACGCATCCATTTGCTTCCCTTATGTCTCTGCTATCTTTAATGATTTTTAAGTCTCCTTGTAACAAAGTCAGCTATGTGAAAGTTCATCTATTTATTTTACCCATAATTTACAGACCTAGCTGTCTTTAAGACAAGCAATTTATCTTTTTCTCTGGCAGGAAGACGACTTCGGTCTCACCTTCTTGAGACCCCAGACAATATTCCTAAGGCGGATATAATTTCACTACAGTCCTTTCTCTGCTCTCTTCAATGGCTGCACTTCCAAGTTACCTGCAACAAACAATTCTTGATTTAACTTTATGAAAGGTGTTGGTGTATCAAAAATGTTATGATCATCTAAATTTGGAAATAAATAGGGATGTTATGAGGCATGAAACTGTACTATCATAGTCAAGGGAATACTGCAAGCAGCTAGTAGTCCTAATACAAACAAACAGGGCTGAAAACTAAATGGCGAACAGAAAGTATCCCATAAAATAGCAATAATCACTCTCGTTCAGCACATTAGCTCTTAAATAAATGCAAAATTATTTATTCTGAGATATGAGGAAGCAATACTACATAAAACATATAATAAAAGACTTTGTCTTTCAAACTACCTAGTTCCTAATAATTCTGTCGTCATTTTCAGCCATGATCTTTATTTCCCTTTAATTCAGATACTCTTTGAAAATAGATCAATATGTCACTTTAAATTCCTGATCCAATAGACACCAATGTGACTTTAGACTTTTTTCCCCAAGTAAATTATTAATTATTTTCTTTAGTCAGAAGCTGATTCTTCTCTCAGGCAGAAATCACCCTTTTAAGTGAACACTGCCTGTGATAGCCACGGTGAAAGAGTTACAAACAGAGTTACAAACAAAATCAGATGAATTTTAATTTGTATCTTCAGTCCTTTTGTGATGCTGGAAAATAATTTCCACCAGAAGGCTCAGTTTGAGGAAAGATTGTGGTTCATACAGATAGGGGTCCCAAAGAGCCAGTAGCAGGTTGGTTTTCGGATACAAACTTGTTCATGAAAATAAAAGGAAAAAAGCGAAGAGTAGGCCTTCTGTTCTCCAGCTAAAGTGATGACAGGGTACCAGGCCATTTTCCTTCTCCTTCTGCTTGAGAACATAAATACTAAGATCAGGAGAAGGATGTGAAGGAAGTTGCGTGTGAAATGGGAGCTTTAGCAATGTTTGTTTCCAGACACATTTTCAGAGAAACAGCATTTATTCCAATCCATGTCCAAGCTTAACATCCAAATTTTTCCCAGGTCCACGGGTGACGTTGGGATGATCTGAAGGAAAAACACTCTCAGATTGAGAGTAAGTCAAGTATTTTTTTATGTTTTCACTTCAATTTTTATCCACTGAATATCTACACTTTTGGGGGATTTCGCTAGTATGAACAGTAATCTTGGCAAAAATAAAACACCATAGGAGCATAAGCAATCAATCAGATTGCCTGTTGAGAGAGAAAATTATGATGTAGAAAATATAGAAGACTGTGTGCATAAGAACTGCTGGCAAATGTTTGGACATCTCTGAAGTGTGAAAACATTTTAAAACTATGTTGCTGAAAATATCATAAAAGTCAAGCTCAGAACACATTCAGTTTTATTCTAAATAAAAGAAACACTTATTCCATGCTTCTTTCCTATTATTATTCAAAGTCAATTTGTGTATATCTGCTTTTCTCTGTTTCATATTCAAGCTGGATAGACTTGGAGCATTTATATATATTTTTATGAGTCTTGGTCAGTCTGGGGAACTCTTTTTCCCTCTTCTTACGCATGTAAATATATGTATATGTATGTAATCAAATTACCAACACTGTGTTGAACGTAAGGCTTGTCTGCTTTCTCTGTTACTTTCTTACTCTATTTTGGACATGAATACATGTTCATGATCATGGCACAAACCATCTTCGGGCATCTTCTGCTCACACAATACCTGATTTTACACACTACAGGTAAAAAATGGCTGCTTAGAATCATAGAAACATAGAATCACTGAGGTTGGAAAAGACCTCTAAGATCATCGAGTCCAACCGTCGACCCAACACCACCATGCCCACTAAACCATCTCCCTAAGCGCCTCATCTACTCATCTTTTAAATACCTCCAGGGATGGGGACTC
>NW_008796211.1:168434-184450 GCF_000699145.1 Aptenodytes forsteri
GTCCTGAACAGGCCAAAGTCCGCCCTCCGGAAGTCCATGGTTGTGGTTTTGCTGCCCCCCCTCCTTACTTCACCAAGAAGCGAGAATTCTATCATTTCATGGTCGCTAAGCCCAAGACGGCCTCCGACCACCACATCTCCCACCAGTCCTTCTCTGTTTGTAAGCAGCAGGTCGAGCGAGGCACCTCCCCTGGTAGGCTCCCTTACCAGCTGTGTCAGGAAGCGGTCTTCCACACACAGAAGAACGACTGTAACTCTGTGGGCTGAGAATTCTAGGGAGTGGGTCACCCAAGAGCTACCCAGCTAAGCAATCTGAACATTTTAATATAAAAGAGTTCTCCCCTGGTATTTGAAAGTGAAAGACCTACCAGATACTCTTGGGGGGGGGTGGGGTGGTGGTGGTGGTGTGTGTGTAAAGAAAAAAAAATACATTCTCGGAGATTTGTGTTCAAAAAGACATTCTCAGAGATTTGTTTTCAAAAGGAAAAGTCAGTGGAAGGAGAAAAATGGAATGCAAAGGATCCCACATTCCTTAAAAGATTTTGAATATTCTAAAACACTGATTAAAAACAAAACAAAAAAAAACACAAAAAAAAAAAAAACAAAAAAGGAAGGGAAATAATTATACATGTTTTATTTAGGCCTGTGTAGTCCTTCCCTGTCTGAACTACTGTTTGCCTGCCCCTGTCCTCCTGAATCCTCAGGTGTCACCACCTCCCCTGCTCCTTCTCAGAGGAGATACTGCTCTTCCTCTTCACTCTCTCCAGGGTGACGTCAGAGCCAGCTGTAATTAGTGGCAAAGCCTTGCAACCCTCCCACCCCTGTGCCTTGACCATCCTTTGAAAAATACTGGTCTACACCATTTTCCCTGAATGGTCAACTAGACTGTCTCCAAGGTGGCTGAGATGTTGGGGGGAGGTTGGTGTTTGACCTGGAGTGCCTCCTTCAGCTGAGCCGGGGTTGACCTGGAGTGCCTCCTTCAGCTGAGCCATGAAATTCCATTTCCATGAAGCCCTAAAATCACTCTGTCCTCTCAAAGCTGCTGGAGTCCACTTTGAAGTGAAGCTCAGGAGCCCATGAGTCCCTACTGTGCCCAAGTGACTACCCAACAGAAGGAGATTTTGGGGAGCTGTGGCGCCAGCAGTGATCTGGGCAGCATCTGCAGATTCTGCACTAGCTCAGAAATCTTCCTCTCTCTGCTCCCTCAAAGGTAGAAATAAGAGCTTTAACAGAAATAAGACTGCGCCTGTGTTTGCGCTTAAGGGAAGTCTATTGTGGGAAGGCTAAATTGGAGAAATGAGCTTTGCAGATCATTTTGGTTGCAGTGAGGTGAGTCATTATTCTAACTGCTTCTGCTTTGGCGGATCGCACATCCGTGCACGTCCAGCTTTCTGCCCCCTGCCACATATTGGTATCTTTTCTCCAGCAGGCTGCCTCTGACACGGGACAGCAGGAACAGGAATGAAGTTGGTAAAACTTAGGTGTGAAGACAAGCTTGAAAGACTTCTGACACAACATACTTTCTTCTCTTTCCATGAAAAAAACCATCCACACACTAACATTTAGCCTTATTTTCTGTTCTGTCTCAGGACCTATGTTTGTATATCATTTAACTCCCCTGTAATTGCCAAAACAAGTAAAGCAGCATGATACAAATAAATAAAACCATTTGTCTTCCCACTAGAAGTAAAAAAGAGGATAGGCATCCCTATTCTTCTCATAGTCTCTAATACACTCATCAGTACAGTAAGTCTTTTTTTCCCCTTACTCTTCCCATCAATATTTTAATACCTAGTGGATTTGATGAGGAAAAAAAAAATCTTCTGGTTAATAAAATAAGTATAACCTTCATTCTACAAATGAAACTGTTTGGATAATTTTCATATAAGCCTCAATAATTGTCAGTCTGTGACAAAACCTTTAGACATTTTTACAGTTAACTCCTACTTGTCATTCCTGGTCTTTGCTGAATTTAACATGAATCATTGACTCAGACACAAGCTGAATCTTTTGTAGGTGTTCACTGTTTTATCTATAAATAGCATTCGTAATCTGTACTTCACCGATATCTTTATTCTAAGTCACTGAAGAAGCATTTTGGGTGTGCTGTTTTAAACGTCTTTTCTTGCCTCTTGAAGATGAGAATCTCTGTGGTGTAAAATGTCATCTGGGGGTCCATGGCAGTGAGTAATTTATGTAAGAAAAAAAAAATTGGGATGTTTCTTTATGTATTTGTCTTATTTAAATAAAAAAGACTTCCAATTTAATTTATTCCAACTCACTCTCACTTTGGTGTTTTACAAAGTAAAACAAAAATAAAAATAATTAATAGCGGAGGGTTATTTTCTAACTTCCACAGTGGGTTCAACTCTTGAGGCTATGACATAGAATTTAGGACAATGACGAATGGATGACACTTGGCATCTGAAGCCCGGCCAGCAGAAGAAAGAACCTATTCTCTAAGGGATTACATCCAAACAATGAGGTTCATTTTTTTCTCTACAGATATAAACCAGTCCCATTTGCAAACATATGTACTCATCTCTATATGAAAGTTTGTTGCAGCCTTTCATTTTTCAAAATGTGTTTCTTCTTCACAATGGAATATTTTAATCCCCCTGTTTAAATTTTGAGTCTTCTTTTTTCCTTCTTTCTTTTCCATTATCTAGAAAAAATCCTATGAAAAAGATAAGACATGAAGAAAGTCTAATAACTTCAATAGTTTATTCTCTGATGATGCTTAATTATGAGTGGGATTTAAGTAGGTGTTAATTTATATTTCTTTGAAGTGTCCAAGTCCAAAAAATTGCCTAATAAAAAGCTCTTTGTGGCTTTGGCATTTTTAGTCTTACAAGCTTATTCCATATATGCCCCCTTCTCCCTTCCTTTTAACTTTCTCAGATAAATGAAGACTAGACATTTTTTCTTGTACCAGAGGGGAAAAAAAAGGTTATTTAACTATACCAGATTAAAAAAAATTTGCATTGTTTCACTGACTATTAAGTCAGAAGTATGGTTTCAGGTCTGATTCTGTTTGCATGGAAACCCAATATGAAACCTCCCTTTTTCCAGTTAAAAAGATATGGCTGAATAAATAGCTGTACTTCTTGAAGATTAATTATGAGTAAGGTCTCTAACTGAATTCAGTCTTCCAGTTTCTGCTTTTAAGTCAAGCTCACTGCTGGTTAGAAAGTGACATTAGACTTTAATTCTTTCACAACTGTATCTTGTTTTGTCAAAAAATTTTTTAAGATCTTACCCTGTACTGAACCACCATTCATCCAGCTGACCAATATTTTGGCAGACCTGGGGGAAACTCATCTATCAACATTCTTCCAAAATTTTGTTCTCTGTGGTTCAAAATATGTTATGGAACTTACCTATTTTTAGCAAATGATAGGGAAGTTTTATGCTGACATTCAAACAGTAGGACCATCAGTTTTTATCCAGCTAATGAGCATGATTTTGAAAAATTGAACTCTGTGTGTTGTTGTCTTCTGTTGCTTCTCACCTCAGTGGGATTAACTTTAATTTTTGTCTGCAAGTGCAAACTTTGGAGAAGAGAGTGAAACCCTTACCTCATCGTTAATTAAATATAATGAAGTCAGTAGGTGTATCCTTAGAGTTATCCTGAGTGATTTACCAACTACCAGTGAACAAAATGTTACTAAGATCAAACCATTATATTGGAGTTGAACCAAAGAAATTATAGTGGAATGACCCATTATGCTTTCCAACATAATACGAATTGCAAATTAGAGACAAAAACTACCTTTTAGATTTTGTTTTAAAAATTATGGTCTCTTGTGGATGCTACTATTTTTGAGCTTCAGTGTAAAAAGGTAGAAGTACTTACTTTCTTCTGAAAACATAATTAGATATTAGGCTTGCCAACCACCCTTATTTTTATTGATTTCATTTCTGAAGTTCCTAGAAGATATTTCAAACAGAAAAGAGGAGGCAGTATTAAATACTTGGTGTTAAATTTTAAACAACTCAAATAAAGGGATTTGCATTTTGGAAAAATTATACTTCATAACTGTGAAAGCGAGATGATACACTATTTTAGAGGCCTCGTTTCTTCTGCTTCTCAACTTTGCCATCTGAGATTCTCCCACTTTGGCTCTATTTCTCTGGAGGTATGTTTTTGCCCCTGATTTTTTTAGAATTCTTCTCTTGAAGATTTATGAAATATCTGAGAAATATTCTTGTAGCTCAGTCTATAACACTTCTGAAAATCCTATTTTTCTGTAGAGAGGTAAAATGTGAGAAATGTAGACTGCTGGGATTTAACCAATTTCAGCATATAACTGATCCCATTCTAGCATACTTTAAAGACTGATCAAACAGAGATACATTAAGAACCAATGTTCCTTATTACCTAACACAAAAGTTACCTGAACAGCTACCTGAACAGCGGGCATAGGATCAGTGTTTATTTATGAGATGCTTAAATGCTGCTTACAAGACATTGTGCTATTAGAGGAAATTACAGGGATTAAGCAGTGTAAGAGAAGTATTTGTAGCGGGTTTGTTCTTTCTTCTATTGCAGCTGCTGGTGCTGGCACTTTCTCTTTTCCAGTTCAGCTGTTTTCTAGCTACCCACCAATATAGTTAACAACAAAGAAATATTTTAAAGGGTTGCAATGCAGACAAGGACTGAGGATTAGTCACCCAGGCTAAAGGAAGGGAACTTAGTGGGATATTGCGTTTCAGTCTCAGAGAGAAATGAGTTGTAGAACTAAAATGAAGCTGAAAAAGAGTTTTGAGAGTAAGAGAATTTGAAAAACAATTGAGCCAGAGCTAGTCTGCTATCTGGCCATAGAGGAATGCCATTCCTCAGTACAGCATATGATACTGCCCTAACGCTGAGGTAGATTTGATAATCCTAAAGCCTCTTCTATTCATAACATTTGGCCCTGTTTCTCTTCTTCCTCAATAGACTTCTTTCACTCAGATGCATCAACCAGTTTTGAATATCTTTTCTGACACGAAATTTGGTAAAAATGATAAATCTACATTTCTGAACAAAAGAATAGGGTATTAGTAGCACTAATTAACCATTACAGCAATGCCAACATCAGTTTCAAGTTTTTTCTTTAGAAACAGTTAAAAATGAATAGTAGCTGGAAGGTCAACCAGAGCTAGAACAAGAACTGACACCCAGATAGATGAGATTTGGTAAACCTCAGCTTGTTCCTGCACCTCTACTTGTAGAAAATAATGGAAAACTACAAACAGAAATAAATTTCTCGGAATCTCCTATTCTTACTGGGTAATTTCACAGTAACTATAAAGTCAGCATCTGCCACATTTATTAAGAGTAGATGTCAGATGGTAGAATAAAGGGATTTGTTTAAATTTATTTCTAAGTAAAAGCCTGTTGAAACTGTCAGCTGTTCATCTCCATTTTCTTCCTTCAGAGGAATTTATATGATGCTTTCCTCTCGAGGAACACCAGTTCCAACCTGGGCTGGAAAGCACATCTTGCTTAGGTTTTTTGCACGAACCCAGGTGCAGGCAAAGGCATTTCCTGGCTGTGGAGGCATGTAGCATCGCAGAGTTCATCTCCTTATGGCTGAGATGTTTTCTCCCCTCAAAAGGTGGCCACATCCATACTGGGGACAGTCCCAGGTCCATCCCAGTCCCAGAGCCATCATGGGCATTGCCTGGGAGAACACTAGCTCCCGAGTCAGGACGTGGATCGGTGTGGTCCATGGCCAGGCAGAGCCACGGCTGCGGCAGGGTGGCAGAGAAGCATCGCCATGGCATAGGACATGGGCTGAGGACAAGGACTGATGGCCCTGGGCTGGGCTGACATGGACACCCAGGGTCAAGGTGGGAGGAGGTCCCAGCAGAGGATGGTGAGGGCCATCAACTGATTAGTGCCCTCAGGGCCCTGACAGTCTCCTCTAGCACTTCAGCATGTCTCTAATGAGAGACTTGCTCCATAGGAAAACAGGGTTTGAAAGTCCACTGAGGTTTATAGCAATTTTTTACGAATGGTCATCTATAGCTAATTCTGTGGATTCTCAAACCAGGGCCAGGATTTGGTGATGAACACTGCTTGTACCTGAAGGGTAAAGAACACAGATACAACATAAAGGGGGCAAGTCTAGCATTCTTCAGATTCACGTTAGAGCTTTAATTGCCATCTTTTCAAGCGCTGCTACAGGAGGTGCAGTGTACTACTGTGTGCTTCTAGATGACAGGCATCACTATAAAATTGGAATTATTTATGCCTTTTCTATCTTTTAGTCACTGCTAGAAGGCAGATACAAAGAAGCCACATACCTATTCCTATCACTGTTCAAGTTTTTTATCAGGATGGTGAGCAAATTAATGCTTTGCCTTGTAGCCCATGAAATTCCAGCTCTCTTTTGCATGTGTTAGCCATGCCTTATACTTTCAAGCTGTATAGACATCTTGCTTGCAGACTCTTCTTGCACACAGCTAAAGCTATTTGAGAGAAGTGACCCAAAAAGGAAGGGTTAAACATACTCTTAGATTTTTGACGGTGAACACAAAGCAGAAGGCTTCAGAACAAATGGACTCAAATCTTTAAGGTTGAAGGAAAGATATTTCAGATGAGCTGAAAAGAGTCAGACGAGACGAAACCACAGATGTGGATAATGGATAATATATGTTGGATGCTCATCATACGGTTTGTCAGGAACCATAAGATTGGAACAGTAAGTCTACAAATAGTAAACCCACCGTCTCTCAGGACAGGTCTGTTAACTGGAGAATCAGTGAAGAAATGTTTTTCCAACTAGTGATCAGAGCTTCAAATACTAGGATTTGCATCACTTCCCTTTTCTACAGCTCAAAGAGATATTATCAGTCAGGCTTTCTTTCTACATTTCATCCATTAACCTTAGATATACATCTATGCAAAAGACTAAGTCCTTAATTTCAACTGATTCCATCCTTATTTTTTCCATATTATATACTAGCTGTTAGCTATTTCTAACTTTCATATCTTTGGTAACTCCCATTGTGTTTCTCAGCAGTTTGCAAACTTTGCTAGCTTAACTCTTACCTCATAAATCTGTTTTTATAATGTCCTGATCACTTTAGATTTTTTTCTGGAAGTAGTCCCCCATTTTTATTGTTTTATATTGTAGTAATCAGCATTGAGCAGAAGGTTCCAGACATTATTAAGAAGGTGGCTAAAAAAAAAAAGGGGGGGGGGGGAAAGATAAGAAAAAGGGAGAGAAGGAAGGAAAGGGGGGGGGGGGATAGGAAGTATTTTTTCCAAAAATACATCTTTTTACCATAGACCTCATTACCACTAGATGTTCTGAATAGCAGCTGTCCAAAATGGTTCAGTAATGGGAGAAATTAATGAAAAAAAGGTTCAGGAAAACCTTCGAGTCAGCTGATGTGCATGTAATCCCACCAGCCCTAGTGCCCATCTTCTGGAAATCTGTAAATGGCAAACTGCCAGGTGCTGGAAGACCATAGAATAGAAGTGATGAAACATTTCTCTCTAGTTTTTTTTTTTGTACTTACGGTCTTTCCTAAGTACTTGCTAGGACAGATGAACCATTGGTCTGACTTGGTACAGCCACTCATATGGTCTTGTATAGCAAGTGATCTATTTGTTTTATTTTGTGGATACAATGAACACAACATTTTACTGAATGTTCTTACTGACACAACTGTTTTGCCAAGCCTAAAGGCAAGCCTGTAGCTTGCATCTACGTCACATCATTAAAAATTAATTGTGTCTCTTGGTTCTGCAGTAAATTCTGCCTGCATTACAGCAATGCTGGACCACATATTTTGAAGCCTTACTCTTCAATGCCTATGAGATGCTGAGTGATTGTGGTTATAAGTATTAACAAATATGATTTGAAATAATTATGTCTCTGAAAACTCATGTCTCATTTGACGCCTATTAGTTGAAGTCATGTTTCGCAGCTCCACTTCCTTCTAGGTTCCTCACTTTCTAATGTTTCAGACTCTTCTTAAGTGTAGTGTTTTTTATTTTTATTGGTTGAAACCACCAGCATTTCTTTTGAGGTTTGTACTCCTGCTAGGTTCCTTTGTGGTATTCCTCTTTTTAAAAAGCTCACAACTCCTGGCTTAGAAAAATCTGCACATTTCCTTTCACTGTGGTGCTTGTTCCCTTTTCTGGAAAACTAATGAAGTCACTGAATAAGACCATGTCTTTCGCCAATGACATGAAGTCACTGAATAAGATCATACCTTTCGCCAATGACTGGTCTCCCACAGCCTGCCTATCTCCAGAAGTTTATGTGCTGTAAACAAAGGTGTGAATTGACTTCCTGATAATTGTTTTATATCCTTCCCTAGATGGGTGCTCTTAATGCACAATAAGGACATATTACGCTGGCTTGGGTGTTATTCTGAACAGCTGTCCTCCCCTAGCAACACCATAGCTTGTAGCTCACCACAATGTCTGCAGATTGTTTTTGACAAGACATTTTCAGAAGAAACAACAGAGAACTGTAAGATTGCTTGAACATCTTAGGCTTGATGCCTACAGCTTCTAGCATGCGTAAGACTTAACGGAGAGAAGATGGGGTGAGTATGTTAGAAGAAGTGCAGTTACCCTCCTGCCTGAAGTTCTCTGGTGTTTATGGGTCAGGTTGAACTGCTGGAGGGAGCCAACATTAAAGGTAGGATATTACTGATAGGTTTCAAGACTAATTTCTCAGAAAAAAAAAAATCTAAATATGAGAGTTCATTCTACTTTCAAATTAATATAGGTCTCTGTAAAAATAACAAAACCAAGTAGTGAGATGAGTAAGCAAAGCTAAGATGAGTGGAGATGAGAAGAAAAATTAGAGAAAATGGACAGGAAAAAAACCAATATGGAAGGCTGTGATATGGGGGATTTGTCAGACTTGGGGGATTTGTAGGATTTGAGAGACTGATCAGATTTCCTTTCCACCAGCCAATGTTAAGGTTTCAGCTTGTGTTGGTTACTTGGACCCTAACAGCTAATGCAGAAAATAGCATGAGAAGACACAAGGACACAGGAGTGGGAATATGAGAAGAAAGGAAAAAGCAGTCCCAAGGCAAAGGATAAAAGATTGCATCTAGGACTGACCTGGGCAAAGCCACTCTCCTACCATGAAGGGAAGCTTCACTGAGCAGCTTCACTGTTCTCTGTTAAAATTAAGCCAAATGATCAAGGCAGCAGTCATACAGGGAAAGAAAACTACTGACCCAGACAGGACAGTCACTAAAACATATGCACCAATTGCTCATGGGAAATAGAGGAATATTCCCCCCATTTTTATGGGTAACTGAACCAGATAATTAGTTGTAAAAATCAAGATCAATTGATTGTCATTTGTATTGAGAACAGATTGTACATTCGAAATTGTGTAGGGTTTTTTCTCTTCCACTTTCTACTGCATTGCATCCCAGTGAGTCACAGTGTCTTTTTTCCATGGTAACCCCAAGACATGCTGAAGCAAATCAGACAGGGTATGACAAATACAGTAAATCAAAATGGTGCTCACCACTTTTTTAACCATTAAATCCCTAGCACAATTTTTAAGCCATGGGATGGCCTGCTGTGTCAGAGGAATTCAATGCTGAGTAAAACATGGCCCTGGATTTTATATGTCTTTAAGTACCATCTTTAGGGGTCAGTTGTTGCAGCCCATGAAGTTTTAACGATTGCTGGTAATATGCCCTAAAAAAGGTAGTCACATTTAATGGATAGAGCGAGACAACGCTGAAACCTGAGCTCAGTACCTTGGAAACCCTGAAAATCAAAGCAGGAGGCTACTCAGGCCAGGCAATGGAGGTCCCCAGCTCAGGTATCTCCGGTTGGTTGGTTCTATCAGATGAGTGCAGCAGCACAAGACACTGAACTTCTATAATGCTCTGCCTGATGCACTGACCCACCTGAAGGTCCTACCAAGGGAACTCCCTGGCTCTCTTCAGCCTACCACAGATGTTTCTGAAGACTCTGTCCTCTGCTCCAGGTCTACAGCAACCTATGGAAAGGACTATCAAGAAGATAAGCTAGCATGAGTCTAAGTGAGTCACAGTTGGAACTTTATTAACGTTGACTCATTTTGATGTGGTAATTATTATTTTGTGTTGAAAAATATATCCCGCCAGGAAATTTCTAATTGGCTTTCCAATCACCAGCAGCCTCTTCAGTGTCAGTAGCCCCCCATGTCAACCTACATGTGCAAATGTGAAATCTTGGCAAGCTCACGTTATTGTCATGGTGAAGTGGTTTCATCTAGAAGCAAGATGGGCTAAAAGCAGGATCTGTTGACCTTTGAGGACAGGCTGATCTGACCTGTAGGATCAACAGGGCCTCTGAATTCGTGGTTTAGAAGTAGGCTTCTCACTTTCCTTCAACTTCTTCAGTCCATCCTGTTAGACAGATGTCCATGAGTAGCACCCAGGTGGTCAACCCATCATGTGCCCAGGTCGGTGGAGAGGATCCAAGGCAGGTGCTCTAAAGGAATGGCAGGCTCTAACTAAAAGTAACAAGGACACATCAGAGCAGAGCCCTCATCTACATCATTGAAAAAGTGGTATCTCTGGGAGAAGAACTATTTTTGTGGAGTCAAAGAAACATGCTTCCTGAGACAACATGCTCCACATGGATACTCTCACTCATCAAGTAGAGCTTTAGTGAAAGACTCTCTGGTGGAAAGAGCTCTGGAGTGAGATAAGCAGGTAAGAAAAGCTGTGGACACACCCTTCATCTGAGCACGATCACTGAATCACAAAAACAGTGACAAAATCCCAGCAGATATTTCTTGTATGAGGTTCATTCTTTCACATATGGGCAGCATAGAGAAACCCGCACAGGACAAGAGCTGGGAAAGTATTCCAGCCAAGGTTGGACCAAGTCTAAAATTGGGTGGGTTCAGGGGATGCTGTTAGTGCCTAATGGAAGAGATAGAAATGAGAGATCACATTTTGGAACAGCAGGGAAAACAATATACTTTTTAAAAGATGTTTTCGGTCCCATCTATCTTCTGACAGTAAATTTTGGCAGTCTTAAATGTGTTAGTTTGCATGTTTTTTATTTGCTCACTTGCATATTCTCTCATAAGAAATTTTATATATATGCATACATATACATATATGTATGCATATATATAAAAGTAGGCTTTATTCCACAATTTAATGGATAGAGATACTTCCAAGTGATGCTACTCTGCATTTATCTTACATTAAAATATTTTAACATACAACACAACAGCATCTACTTTCTTTTTCTCCCTGAAATCCCAGAACAAAGAATATACAAGATGCCCTTATCAAAACATTTTTGGCACTAATGGATTTAAAAGCTTTACCTATCCTTTGACTCTTAAACCACAAGATTTCTCAAAGTAAAAACTGTTTGCAAAAAATAGTGGAAGGCACATCTGTTATTTATTTTCTTAAGAGTAAGTGATCTTCAGTAAGAGGAAATATATATTTCTGAACAGCTGTGGAAATGTTAAGGCAGCTTCAGCTTCTATGGGAGAGCCAACTGGAACTTTAGATATGCTGAAAATGTATTATAAAACTACTTCTTTTGTAATTATATAGCAAAACAGGAAATCTTAAAAAATATGTAAAGACATTTAGTCAACTCCAGATTGACTAAATATTCACTCCTTTTGACCTAGAACAAGTTCATTTCTGTAAAAGACTACTTTATCATAAATTAAGTGAACTTTGAGTCGAAAGATAAAAGAACTCTATTTTTGTGTAAAGGATTTTCATTTTAGGACAGGAAGCAAGTTTTCTGGCAAACGAACACTGGCCTACATCTACATTAGACTGGAGCATGGCCCAGAAGGAACAGATTGTGGAGCAACACAGCTGGAATGGAGGAGTTATGGTCACGTTGTACACGCTTGGTGGGGAGGGGGACCTGAATGTAACATTTATTAGTACCAGCACAGCAAAGATCTCCTGGAGTATATTTTTTTTAGCTTAAACTAAAAGAAATCCACTTTGTACACTCCAAGACTGCTCTGTAATAGGAACCAAAGTGCAGTAAATGGGGATGATTGGGAAATTGATTGATTCAATTGATTGTTCAAACTAGAACACCGTTTTTTATATCTTGCCTGCTAACCTCAAATCAAGTTGGCACCAGATGTGTACAGACCAGTAAGTCAGAGGATTACATTCCAAGAGAAATTATTAATTCACATTTTAAGAATTGCTCCTTTGACCTTGTTCAGGCCTCATGTCAAACTATTAAGCAGAAAACTCCCCCTCCTACATCTTCCTCAACCACATGCAATAACTATTTCTTTCTTCCCAAAGAGCACATGCCATAACCACACCTTATCTAGATTTACTAGATGATATCCCTGGAGTTAGCATCCTCATCCTTGGCTGCAGTACTTCAGTCCACAAACCTGCCTCCCTACTCCAGTTTTACTGTATCCTTCATGGCCTTCTTTATTTCCTGGCAGACAGTTCAATTCTTAATGGAATTGTCCCAAGAACTTTTTTTTTGCAAATGTTGGCAGTTAATAAGATTCAAAAATTGTATTCTTTTGCCTCCAAAAAAGGTATATTTGACAAAAGCATATTTGTATAGAGGACTTATAATTCACAATGTTGTCCTCATGGGCTTTGCTGGTAACTTTAACTCAGATTTTGACAGTGTCAGTTTTGACCTCCATCCAGACAAATCTCTCCTCTTCTGGACAAATCTGTGAGGCTAATAAATAGACCTTGTAAACTCCAGTCCTAATCCTAACCTTAGAGCTGCTAACCCACTTCTTGGAGTCTTGGTCTGTTGGGTAAAGCCATATTTACAACACTTTTACACTTGGGTGACTGTCCTGCTCATTCACTGGATTTTACTGCTTCTGCAACAGCAACAACGGAGCAAAAAGCATTTCTGAACTACAACTATCCTACTTTACAGTCTGATTTGTTTAAAATACTAAAACGTATTAATAGACTGGGCTAAACAGAGGTGAGGACACGTCTCATTTTGTCCCTTCAGTTATGAAAGTGATAACAACCAGCAGAGGAGTGGACTAAAGAGACAGATGTGGCAACATCTGAAACTGCCTCTGCTAAATGAGACAGTCCTTGAGCAAAGGTTAAGGTTGGGTCTAGATCTGGGATTTAAGAGTAATTGTAGCCATAAATTTTAAAAAAAAAAAAAAAGTACACTTTGATGTCTTCACTAGACAGAGGTATGTCAGTCTACTCTATGGGCCCACATTCAAATTGGAAAAACTACATTAATGTTTAATAGTCAGAATTAAAGTTGAGTTGCCAAAGATTGAGTTGACTTCCCAATTGATTGAGATTAGTGTTGCATCTAGACAGGATGGATAGGCTAAGATTAGGATAGTGCCCCTGAGGCTGTGGCAAAACTGGCAGGCGCCACTAACTTAAAAGTGACAACTATGGTTCAGGTTCAAGGCAGCAAGTTTTGGTAAGTCAGCAGACCACCCAGAGCTGGCGAAAGTAACCAGGCAAATTTTAAGGCCGTGGTTGGTTTTGGGGTGCCCAGCAGGTGTCAGTGAGCTAGGAACAGCTTTTGTTTCAGAAGATTTTTTAGGGTATGTTTAGGATGGGTGCTGCCAGGGATTGCACAGCACAGGTATCAGTACCTTAGAAATACACTTCAAACCATAACCTGCAAAACAGCTACCACAGGTGTTTTACTTATTTACCACATTTGCAAAACTTAAGGCTTCAAATGGGACAGATTCACACATTTGCTGTCATATGACTAATGGTAGCAGCGTTAACAGCTAAGCAAGGTATATGACAAGGCTCTGGAGTTCAATGAATGGAGACAAATTGGTTTTAAACATTTATAAAGATACTGAAGAAACACATTTAAATTCTACTTTGGAATCTTTCCAGCCTGTCTGAACATATTTTGTATTTAAACTCAAGTAAAAGGTAAAAATGTGACTTGGTAATAAGTTGGATAGCCTGAGTGGGGCTGCAAATGTCAGGTCACGGCAGATTCCTGAAACACACTTGGTGTGCTACCTTGACCTTGCAGTCTAGGTAATGGTGGCGTTGTAAATTCTGAATCCTAGCCAGTGTGAACAGGGTTTGCTAAGAAATTAGAAATGTTCTACTGTTAGAGCTGAACTCCAAACGGCTGCGAGTGGCTCCAGTCCTTACCCGATTAACACGTGTTGACAACAGTGGAAGTGTTGCTCAATTTCAGTTGTGGAGGATCAGGCTATTTGGTGCCTTGAGGTCAGACCCATCTGCGGTCAGTGTTTGCATCAGTGGAGATTCTGGCTCACAGAAGAATTTTCCATTTTCTAACACTGGTCTTTGTACAATTCATTTGCTTCCAGGATGGGACCTTCCAGACAGGTGAAACCTGCAGAATCAGACCATTGGAGTAAGCCTCAGCCTGTGGGAGAAGGATGCTGTAAGACTCTTCCCAACTGACAGTCCCTGACCTGTTCTGTTGTTGTCAGTTTTTATACACTTAAGGTATTTATTGTATTTTCCTGCTATTAAAAGTATCTTTAAATAATTGGATAGGTCATTTATTAGCTATTTAAAAAGCGTAGTCTCTTTTGGGGCAATCCCAGCTCAGAGATATTGTTCACAGTAACCATGGGATTGTGAGTGGGGCTTCAAAAAAAGAACTGTCTCATCATACAGGAAAGCAGCGCTTCTAACCGACACAAGTGAGACTCATTGATTTCCGTATTTTTTAGTCTCAGAGTTTCTCATTCGACTTGTGACTAGTATTGAATCATTCTGTGGTTTGAGGTTTGGGGGAATTTTGAACAAAGGAAATGTGCACTGTGACCAAAGCTATTCAGCAAATTTGACCCAAATTTATGAATATTTTCCATCAACCTGAACCAGCAAACTGTGCTGAGCACTGAAAGAGCAGTAGTGAGAAATAAAAAATTACTAACACAGTTCTCTCATCAAGCAACAGCTCTTCTGAACTAAGGAGACAAGCATCCCACGCTGGTACATGACGGCATTACTCTTCCAGCATATTAGGCTGAGAGTAACCAAGGGCTGAGAGTAGGTTTCTCTCTGAAGTTAAATTAAATGTTCAGTAATGAAAGCCCTTGGAGATTATACACCAGGAAAGGTCATGACACAATACAATGCACACTTCCAGAGTGCAGTAACATAGAACCTTTCACCTAGAAATACACTTCAACAGGAAACACAGAGGATTTTTTACTGGTTTTTGTGTAGCAATATCACATCAGTAACTTGGAGCATATCAAATAATTGCCTATATTACTTCCTTTTTAATGGAAATTCTATCGAACCTAATGCATAGTTTGGATACTTGCAAGACTGCTAATCTTTTGCCACTTTGAAGATTTTTTTTTTTCACTTGAAACAGGACAAATATTAGCAGTAGCTGCTGAAGCAACCACAGCAAGCTTGTATAAAAGTATTCTTAAAACCAAATATAAAGTCTTCCGTGGGGGTGGTTCACCACTTCCTTTGGCTGCCATGCAGGAACTCATTTAGCAGAGAAGATAAAAACACGAGCTGAGTGAAGAATAATTAGACACTAGAGATGATTCTAGATCGGGATTTCTTGACATTGTGTACTGGAGAATGACATTGTCAGTTGTTTGTGATGCATATGTAAGATGCCCCACATTTGTTATTGTTAATCGTGGATTATTTATTTCTCTGCAGTGTAATTTTGGTTTTATGATGTGCAATGACAATTTAGTTTCCACTTAAGACTTGTACAAATTTCAGCAGAAAGATAATATTTTAATAGAAGATCCCCCGAATAGGAGTAAATCCCATAAATTTTTGTCTTATCTGCAAGAGACACATTTTCAATGATTATTTCCCCAAAAAGCCCTTTGTATTTGCATCACACCCAACCAAAACATCAGAACTTAGAATACTAAGTGTTAATGTCTTGTCCTGATTTTGGCAGGGATAGAGTTAATTTCCTTCCTAGTAGCTGGTACAGTGCTGTGTTTTGGATTTAGGATGAGAACAATGTTGATAACACACCGATGGTTTAGTTGTTGCTAAGCAGTGCTTACACTAGTCAAGGACTTT
>NW_008796211.1:184689-194205 GCF_000699145.1 Aptenodytes forsteri
TCTCACTTGTGCTCTTCCAATTCTCTCCCCCATCCCACCGGGTGGGGGGAAGTGAGCGAGTGGCTGCGTGGTGCTCAGTTGCTGACTGAGGTTAAACCACAACATGTCTTCAGTATCTTTTTCATTCTTTTCATATTACTGAATTTCCTCTTCCTGCTAGAAGTATAATTGAGGACCACAGATGAAGAGCCATTCAAATGGTATTCCTTTTCAGGCAAAACCCAAAACATGTTTATCTTGAGGGCAGCCTAT
The DNA here is from genome assembly GCF_000699145.1 of Aptenodytes forsteri. NCBI lineage: Eukaryota > Metazoa > Chordata > Aves > Sphenisciformes > Spheniscidae > Aptenodytes > Aptenodytes forsteri. The sequence goes on from NW_008796211.1 coordinate 184,942, forward strand.
GGTGGTTGTAGAGTTTTCAATCCAGACACTCAACCAAAATGAAAATTGGCTGGTTCTCTTAAAAAGAGTACACTCAAATCCTACCAAAGGCCTTAAAAAGGGTGGAATAAATACCCTTTGGAGAAGAAAAAATAATCTGGCCCTTCAGATATGGAAGATTGGAGAAATCAGTGTGCTACCATAAGGGTCTGAATCCCTTTGAAAGAACAAACCAAAGCCTCCAGCTCAGCAAAGTGCTTGTGCTCCACTGTTTCACTGTAGCTTCTCTGACTCCACTGGAGATAAGGTGGAGCTCAGATCAGATAAAATTTACATGGAAAAAGAGTCCCCTGCAGCTGGAGAAAGTGAATTACTAGCTACTTACCTGAGGTCACAGTTCTGCTATAAAGTTAGAAGATGGCAGAGTTTGAACTAATCATTAACTCCCCCCAATCCAGAGTGATCTGCATGCTCCGCAAAGACATGTGACAGTAGTAGGTACTGTCCACGCTAAATGTGAGTGGCTGGGAAAGGAGTCGGGGTGAATTAATGACTGTTCTTGACTTGACTTCACTTGGCTTTGTCAAGCAGCAGCTCAAACACAGAAAAAGATCTGTCGTTGCACCATTATACTATATAAATTGCCCAGGCTACTGCATTAAATGCAATGACACTTCCACAGGGAAGCCATGGGGAAGCAGTGGGAAGTTCTTTTCAAGACAGTTTATCCTGAAGAAGTATTGAAAAGTCAGCTGCAATGGTAGAAGCCTTGGAGCCAAAGCCCCAGGAAAGAAAGGGCAGCCCATTGCCATTATTTCTATAGAGAATATTTAAAGTAAAAGGAATTCGGATACCAGTAGGTGTGAAGCTGAGAGAATATGAGAGAATATGAGATAATATAGTCTATAAAAATATAGAATAAACCTCCCTTTTGCTTCTGGGAGGTTTAGGGCAGAACCTAAGTGAGAACATCACTTAGTGTAATTCTCAGCGTACATTTTGAGGAGACATCTTCAAAGGCTTGAAAATAATTTCCCATTCAGGAATTTTAAGAGATTTTTTTTTTTCTGAAATGAGTTATATAACCTGAAGGATGTATATAAAGCTTTGGCTGGTAATGTATGTAACCCTTCAACCCCATGCTGCACTGATGTAAAATTGGTGCCCATTCAAACTTACAAACTACTTTTAATTTAAATATTATAATTTATCATTCTGTGACCTTCTGTTGCTTTCATGTATGCCCAAATCCAGTTTAGATACACATTCTTTGGGGAAAAAAAAAAAAAGAAGTTGTTATTTCAGGCACATTTCCAATGACCACAGTCTGCAGATAAACATTTAAGGGCACCCCAAGCCTCCACCACAATCATCCTAACAAATGATATGCCCACATCAGAATGGCTAGCTATGAACCAAAACCACGCTAACTTTAACAGCTTTTGAATCTTAATGCAAGGGCAGTTGTGCTAACTCCTTACGTAAGTCCAAGACCATCTGCCTCCTCAAATGAAAGTCTGCAAATTGTTATTGCCATCTGATATCTGTATACTAGATGTCCTTCTCCTGGAATATCATGTGTACAGCAGGTGCATTACAGTTGGTGGTGGAATGCACCATACCAGGCACATCAGGTTTGTATTCTTCTAAATCTGAACACTGTGAACACAGAAATTCCCAAAGCAACCTCCAACAATCTGTTCTGAAACATAAGCCACTGAGCCATAAATATTGCAATGTCCCACTAGAGAGTATGTGATATTTAATATAATTAAACAGACAACAACATTGACTTTTACTATCATCAAGGTAAGAGGCTGCTCTGTAATCGTTTCCACCTTTAAATAAGGTCACTGGAAAGAAGGAAGATGGCTACAGGCTAGTTTTAAAACTGCTCCACTTGATACGTTACAAAGGATCATAGAATCACAGAACAGCCTGGTCTGGGAGGGACCTCAAAGGATCATCTCGTCCAACCTTTCATGGGAAAGGGAGCTTAGATGAGATTATTCAGCACCTTCTCCAATCACACCTTGAAAACCTGCAGTGATGGAGACTCTACCACGTCCCTGGGGAGGTTGTTCCAATGAATGATTGTTCTCACTGTAAAAAACTGCTTTCTTATGCCAAGATGAAACCTCTCCTGGTGCAACTTGAACCGTTGCCCATTGTCTTCTCCACGTGGCTTTGTGTGAAGAGAGCGCGTCCATCTTCTTTGTAGCCACCCTTTAAGTACTGGAATACTGTGATGAGGTCCCCCCAAACCTTCTCTTCTCCAATGAGAAGAGAGCAAACGCCTTCAGTCTTTCATCATGGAGTAGGTTCTCTAGCACTTTGATACACCATAGCTTCGTTTGTATGCACGAAGAAGTACAGTAACGGCAAGCTTAGCATAATCAGGGTGGATGATCTGCTAGCAACGCAAATGTCATCACTGGATGCAAACCTGGGCATTAAGGTGTCTGTCATCACAGATGTTGCATCAACTGAGATACAAATCTTTGAAAATTAAATGTAAGTAAACTGCTATCTTTCATTGCCTGTAAAATTACTGAGACAAGATGTGTGTACAGCTTCGAAGTTTTTGCTTTTCTCCTAAAAATATGTTTCCAGAATTGTTACCACATGTCTCTAGGGATTCTATTCAGCGTATGGATGTTCACAGGCTGCAAATCTTCAGTGCAAATTTGTTGAGCAGTAACTTTTAGCAATGTAGGCACATGCTACCTACCAACTGGTAGAGGTTTTAGAACAGCACAGGGGAAAATGAAGGAATGCTGTGTGCAGAAGATAGAACATTCACATCCCATTTTTATAAAACTAAGCAGATATTTGTGCATTCCTTGCAGATTGTTTCGTTAATCCAGCTCTTATCACATGGGTGGATTCAATATTTAGGCTAGTATTGCTGTGTTTGCATAACTTTGAAAGTAAGTCCTACTGCACAGTTGAATTGTAACACTCAATTTAGCACCAGAAACCACATTATTTCCACATCTTATGTAAAGACCAGACCAGAACAAACTCTTTTTCTTTTTTTTTTTGCATCCTGTGAGAGAATTTGAATTCAAATGTTTCCAAAAAGGCTCTGAGTTGTCTATATTGAATTTAGATTTCAATTCTTCATCCCTCTTAAAGACAGCTTTATAAATTGGTATAAGATAAGCTATTTCTGCCCATATGTTTTAAAAAAACCTATTTCTTTCTCAGTGATTGCAATTTGTTGTAACAGCAAGAAATGAGGTTCTGAATATTTACATATACATGTGAATGTATATAACTTGAAAATTCCATGTTATTTGCAATCTACTAGCAGAGCAAACAGCTGTGCTCTTACTGGGGTAACAAACATGGATATACAATGCTGTAATAATCTTTCATAGATGATAGCTTTGTCAGTTCTCAGAGTAAATAAAAAGCAGCTATAACTTCCCTTCTTTTAAAGGCCATATTGACTTCATCCTCAGTATCAGCAAAAAGTAGGATGACAAAAACACGAGGACAGAAAAATCTCTCATTTTTTTCCTGAGGTTTTCACAGGGCTCCAGATAGAAAAAAAGGTTGAGAAATACTACAAATTTAGAACATCCAGCCTCTTCAAGCAAAGAAAACGGTAGGTTCAGATTTGAAAATCTACAGGTTGAATTAATAGTAATTAACAGTATCTGCTGTTTGAGCAGCACTGTTCTGTGGTAATTTGTTCAGATTATTCCACATTAGTATTTCCTCTTCCTGACTTGAAAATATGTTCAACATCAACTCTTGTATTCACATAGATTTTTCCCATTAGTATCCTATATGCTTATTTTTCGTCCAACATTCGTGCCAATGGGAAAAGCAAACCCATTTTAGAAAACAGATACTTTCAGGATTTTCTTATGAGATCCATCTATATTAAACTAATGCTGGCATATGAAATACCACATTGTACATGGGGGTTTGAAGTGGCTTTCAGTTCTTAGACCTACGTTTTTCTTTATTCTCTGTCACCTCGAATCCAATTCTTCAAATCTCTTACGTTCAGCACTCAAATGCGCTTACCTTCTGCTGAGCAGCCATAGTACCGCATGTTCCTTGGGGTACAATCATTTACACCTGCTTCCTACAGTGCTCCTCCTCGGTATCCTAGCTGTGTTAGTTACATGTCTGATGAACAAAGACTGATGCATTCCCTCCAAACCACCCTTGTACTCAGCTCCCAGACAGAAGCAGATCTGGTACAAGCTGTTCAATAAACTTGAGCTCTGCACTTGAACTTCCTACTGATCTTTCACCATCAGTTTCTGTAATTACTAGCTGGAATACACTTAAGTGTGTATATTACATTAGTAAAGCCAAATCAGATGGGTTTTAACAAAAAAATTTAAGTTATAAATTCTCCCTAGGTCAGCAATCAGGATGTTGTTGCTATAACTTCCTCCAACTCTGACTTCAGCCACGTGCTGACCTTGCACAAAATTTAAATCTGATTACATCATAAAGCTATGATTTAATGTTACACTGAATAAATTAGACCTTAACCTAAACTTTTCCCCTCTATGCTATTTGTATAGTGCTTGGGATGCATTTTTCTTTAGAGCTGTTCTCTTTAAAAGAATACATTGCTTCTAGCTCACCTTGAATCTATCTAAGACAAGTAATTTTGCAAGTAGCCTCCTGCAAGATTAATGAACTTGCTTTGCAATTTATTTCCACTCAAACAATATTAAAAAAATGACTTCATATTTGAAGAAGTATAGATTTGCTGAGAACATCTTCCACAAAGAAATATTGCTGGCTGTTGCCCAACACAAATTCACTTGATTGAAACATTTTGGTTATTAAAAAAAAAAAATCAAATTTTTAAATTGCACATCGCTAAAAAAGGCATTGTTTGGATCTACATAGGCTTTTCTCTTCTCCCCTCATCACAAGTGATTTTTCAGTTATTACTGATGGGACTGGGTCTGGCTGGGGTGGAGATCATTACCTCCACAGCAGCCCGTAAGGTGCTGTGTTTTGGATCTGTGGCTAAAACAGTGCTGATAGCAGACCAGTGTTTTCAGCCGTGCCTGCAGAGCACACAGGCTTTCTCTGTTTCCCACTCTGCCCCCACAGCAAGCGGGCTAGGATGGGACATGGCCAGAACAGCTGACCCAAACTGACCAGGGATAGCCCCTGCCATATGACATCATGACAGCATTAGAAACTGAGCAAAGGGGGGTTTTGGGGAGGGAGCCATTGCTCAGACACTGTCTGGGCATCAGTCTGCTTGTGGGAGGTGGTGAGTGATTGCCTTTGTGCCACCTGTTTTGCCAGGCTTTTTTCATCTTCTTTCCTTCACTTATTAAACTGTTTGAACTCATGAGTTTTCTTGCTTTTGCTCTCGTATTCTCTCTCCCACCCTGCGTGGGGTGCAGTGAGCAACTGGCTGTGTGGTGCTTAGCTGCTGGCCCACCACACTGATTTGACACACAAGTGGTTTTAGCGTTTGACATGAACTGTTGTCATTAGAAGTAATGACAAATTTAATTTCTGATACCATAAGAACAGACAGCAGGCCTTGAATACTGCAACAGATACTTGCATTTTTAGTTCAATTCTGAGCACGAGACATTGAAAAGTGTGGGTGGGATGGACTATTCCAATTGAAAGTTTCAAATCACTACATGTTATAACAGCAGATTCCTCTAATGGGTGCCTCTGGGTACTTTCCAACTAAGCAGCGGCAATATAACAGCTACAGTGCAATAAATTACACTGACATTTTGCTTAGATAAAGGTTTGTGTTGGTTCTGATAATTCATTTCTTTTTCACCTTCACAACAAAATTCTATCTGTGGTTAGTAGAAAAGCTGCTGTAAAACAAAGGTCAATAGATTTTACTTGGGAAAGAAATAATACTTTGTAAGGTGGCTGCATCTCTGAAAAGACTAATGACCAATCCCAACGATCAGTTAGTCCTACTGAATCCCTTGAAGCAAACAGACAGAGGGTTAACAGACATTAGGATCTACCAATTCATTATTCCATTGATTTGTTTTTCTTAATATTCTCATGACTATACTATAAGGAAGAAATATAAAAGGAAGGAAGCTAAAGAAAGACAGGGCTATTACACTGAAAAGTATTAAGATGTGGGGGAAAATGCGCATCAGTCATCATTGTAGGTTTCTTATTAAGAAGAAGAACACCATGTTAGCTGCAAGAATTCATTTTTAGCTGGTGGCTGTTTGAAACCCTCAGGAATGTTTTCAGTGGCATCCCTAGAGGACAAGTGTCACATCAGAGAAACCACTATCAGAGCCAGATATTACCTGAGATTAATAAATAAACAGTTGAAGCCAAAGCCTGAGAGAAAAAGATAGCTGAAATATTGAGGAAAGAGAAGAGTGCCTAAAGAAAGAACACTTCATCTCAATAGCTGCTAAATAACACTTAATCTCAACAGTGAAGAAAATGCCCAAAAGGTCAGCCACCGTTGATGAGCTTGTGGAATTTTTTTCCTACCTGATTACAGCAGATAATTCCACAGGTACGTGTCTTTGAAAGCAAAAAATATGATATGATAAATCCGTGACTTGTTTTGGCATAGCTGCACTCAGGCAGGGAATTTAAATGCCAAGATGTTACTCGCTGCCAGTCCTTGAAAACCAATGGTATTGTAAATCAATGTCAGGGTCTTGCCTCTACCCTCTGTCTCTTCCTCTTACTGCTTCATTGAACAAGGTGGAAAAATGAAGGCTTGCTGCACAGCTGACAGGAACTAAAGAATATACAGCCACATGAATGTCCATTACATTCCAACTCAAGCCTGCATATATCGTTTTGAAGGCAGAACCCAAACAACAGAAATGCGAGGAGCAATGAGAGCTGCGACTTCCAGCTAACTCCAGCAGCACTGCTGTAATAAGCCCAAAGGGCAACCTCTGCCATAGAAACAGCGGATCAACTGCCACAAAAACAAAGGTCAGGATCTAAACCAACTGCCCCACAGTCCTTAGCCAGATAAATGCCTTTAAAAATTCAGAGTTTGGTTGACAAGCAGGTGGTAAGTGATTGATAAATGAATTTTAGAAGAATAGCATCACAAAGGAGAAAGAAGTTGGGTTTTTTTCATTACCACTGTTCTAATAGAGCTGGTCTAGAAAATATTCCTGGTACTTCTACAGAAAACAAAAATAACACCAGGTTTACAGGATTGGCAGATAATTATGAATCAGAAGAGTTATAAGTAACACATGTATTAGGCTAGTATCTGGTTCACCCAGGATGAAGAAGGAAAAGGGTAAACAAGTTAAAGGCATTGTGTATATATGTTACAAACATGCAAGGAACCAAAGTCGGACTCCCAGTAAGTATAAAATAAAAAGAAGTAAAAAGAGCAGATCACAACTCTGCATTGTAGAAGACACTGAATAGGAGAGATGGAAGCTAACAGTATTACTAAAAGTTACCTAAGTCTGCACGTCATTCTTCAGGCAAAGAGAAATACTTCAATTTTAGAAGAAGATAAAACAAATCTGAAGAAAATAGACTGCATTCCGAAGAAGATTAACAAATCTGAAGAAAATAGACTGCATTCCCATGGGGATGTTAGCTCCTGCTTCTTGGCTTTGGTTCTCTTTCAAATATAATTATTTCTGCTATCTTTACAGAAACAAATGGGGGAAGGATGACCTGCTTTACATTTACTACTGGTTTCTTTTCTAAATGCGAAGAGCTGACTGTACTGCACCCAGACAGCTCCTCAGTGACTAACACAGACACATGAGTTGATTCACCCTCACCCACAGGAATTTTTTCTCGTTTGTTGGAATATGACTTTCTAATGTTCAAGCAAGCTCACAATCCCCAAAACATAAAGTCTCAAAGACAAGTGGTCTTATGAAATGAAGCTTTCTCCAATCTTATAGAGTGAGAGAATACTAGCACTCTTATAGAGTGCGCTAGTACTTGACACTGGCAATAAATCTATCTAGGTGGTAAGCTATCTCTTGCTAACATCTGAAGGCAAGATCCAAAGCCTACTAAAGTCAATGAACAGCTTTTCAGTAATTTCAACAAGATCTGCATCAGGTTCAGGACGGCTACAGTTGATCATAGAATCATAGAATCATAGAATCATGTGTGGAGATGACCTATACTGCTTCAACAAACGTTATTTACAAGTCGTGTCAAAACCAGAAGATTTAAATTCAACTACCCAGCTTGGATTATGGCAGAAAACATGTACCTTGAAGCAAAATCTGAAATGCAGATCCTTAATGGGAAGATGAATGTAATACTGATGCCACTTTCTGTGCAGACTAACCACTTTGTTGGCTAAGTTTCACTTACACTAGTATTGCTTCGTGCCCTGCGTTTTGCTGCAGCTATAAAATCCTAATTCATACTTTGTTTAAAAAAAAAAAGTTGCTTTCTCTCTTTTCCTATCATCAAAACATCATGCCAATAGGCAGTTCAGTGCCTCTGGAAGAAAAGAAATACAGTTCTTATTAGATCAAACGACAGATTTTATTTTTAACATCACTTCCATGTGGTCTTCAGGGAATGAGATAAAACACGTTTGTCACTACATCAGTGAAAGGGCAATTCTAACATGTAGCTCTATCAGCTGAAAATCTGATTTCTACCAGCATGGTGAGTCTGAATGTGTCAAAAATAACTATGATCTCTCTTAGGAGATTTTGTAAAGCTGGTGCAAATGACACGTCAATTCTAATGTCTCACTATTAGGTACAGGCCCAAAACTTTATCATTAAAATGTATCACAATCTGAGGAAAAACAAGGTAGTTTTTAAACTTACTAAGAAATAGCTAGCACCTCTTGACTAAAAACCTATACTGTATCAGCCAGCTGAAACCCGCTCTCAAGTTTTAGATGCACTTCTTTCTCCATTTAACTGGATTTTGTTCCTTTACCGTGAACTCTGTCTCCTCTGATAATATCCAGGAGGGGGATTCAAGTGTGGCAATCACTGTGGCCATACCCACGTGTCAGGCAACTTCTTCTTCCTTCTGATACAGAAACAGCCCACCCCAACCCTCACGTGAACGCGGGCAAACACCCAGGCACGCTTCCCCAGACTTTCAGCAAAAGCCAAACACATCTTCCTGTATTTGCCACAGAGTGCTGGGTTGTTACCACAGATCTGTGTGGGTGGCAAATAAGGCTACCAGCTGTCACCCCCGTGACCCGACAGCCAGGTTTTACTGCTGTGGGCAGTGGAGCAGCAGCCGTTGTCGGGAGCCACCATCCCCAGACTTCGGCAGCCAGTCTTGCTGGGCATGACAGATAAATAA
>NW_008796211.1:194358-202775 GCF_000699145.1 Aptenodytes forsteri
CCGTTGTGGGGAGCCCCCACCCCCAGACTTCGGCAGCCAGTCTTGCTGGTCATGACAGATAAATAATCCAAAGAGGGGTTTCCAGGATGTTGCTGTAAAATGAAAAACGTGCTGGGTGTTTAAACGTGAGAATATAAACTAGGAAGATTATGGTAACACTGTATTTTTTGGTAGTGGCACTGGTATAGTGCGTGGTATGAAAAAAAGGGGACCTCAAAGAAAAGTCATGGGGCTAATTACAGGACTATAACCCACTTAATTTATCCAAGTGAGACTTTCACCATAATCTGTTGATCTGAACCAAAATTTGGTGGGGGAGACATCTTCCACATAGCACACAATGGTATAACAAGACTCCATGGCTGGAAATTGAAGGCAGAGCCACGGGAAAAAAACATGTATTTTTTTAACAGTGAAGACAGCCTAGCTGGAACTGGGGGGACAGTAGGTGAGAATCACATCACCCCGTTTTAGCTAGCCAGAAGTTGAATGTTTAGTTTAAATTAGGGTGGGTGCCCTGTACTGTCAACAGTTATCCTCCAAAGGGTGATTCACCCCCTGTTTAACATCTATCTCATGACACACTGGAGGTCCTTATGTGCCTCCATTGATTATAAAGAGGTCAGTCAACTGCAGTGGACAGGATACCTATGATAAACAGCTACAGCTAAATAAGATGAATCCTACTCTCTGTGTGTGTATATACATTATATATACATACATTATATATACAAGAATACATACAAGTATACTTACATATATCATGATATATCATCGAGCCCAACCATGTCTAACAGACCTCAAAGGGATGTCCTTTTGTTTGAATCTAGTAATCTATTTTAGCAGCTTTCAGCAATGCAGTTCTTCCTATGGCAGAGCTTGTGTTTCGGTTTCTTGCAGACACATGCAACCTTCAAGCTGGTATCCCATTCAGCTTCTGATTTCCCATACATCAGCCAGTTCAGACAGTCCTAATGGAAGGATGATCTCTGTCCTCACCTGCCTCCAGAGGCATTACTGGGAGACCAGATATGCTGACAGACTGCTTAGATTTGTGCCATTTTCAGCAAAAAGACTGCATTAATTTCTTTGTGTTGCTTCTTCCTATTCATTATGGTGTTAGCACTCACAGATATTTTCTGTGAATAACAGCAACCGGTTACAAGCATGACCATGTATTCAGCTGAAATGAGCTTGTTATGATCCACCCGTCTATCACTCATGAATTAAGAAGATGAATTTCTGAGTAAATCGGGTGGTATTATACCAATGCAAGAAAATATGATCAAATGCTTTTGGGAAGAAAATATCTGAAGTCTGAAGCAATATGTGCATGATGTCACTTCCCTTTATTATGAGAATGAGGTAACTTTTCTAGACCATTCATGATTTCTTCTCTTCAAAACCGGGATCATCCTCTTTTAGTTCCCAACTGAATAAACTTTAGTGGAAAGGTGCAGCAGTGCTATGTGACTTTTACTTTTAAGCCGCTATTTAATTCATGACTTTGTTATTACTCTTGTTTACTTGCATTTGTTCAAAGCAATCCATTTCATTAATAATAGAAAAATCCGTGTCCTTAGTATACTTCATTTTTATACAGCACAGTTCTCATGGTTGATATTTCTCTGATGTCCTTTATGCAGCTGTTTCTATTTCCATATTTTAAGTCACTGAAGCCCAAATGTACAGTGTATGCTGAAGGATTTAAAAGTGTATCATCAGTTTAAAACTTGCAAGAAGACATGCAGAATTATTTGCTTCACAGTTGCCAGAGTAACATTCCCATAAACCACTTGTGGTCAGTGTCCAGCTTTTGTTCATCCCATATGCTACACCAGAATACCCACCTTTCATGCATACCTTACTTCTATAATTTTTGTACGGAGGTATGCTCTCTGAAGCAAAGAGCAAATATTATCATCATCTAAATCTAGAAAATGTTAGACTACAGGTACTACTGTAATTGGATGAGAGATAAGAGAAGACTGTTACAAAGTAGAAAAGGTTCAACAACGATAAACAGAGTTTGATTGCAGTTGCCATATCCGTGCCTAACAATGAAGGATGCTTGCACAGCAAACAATTCTCCACAAGGATGAATCACCTTCAAATGACAGAGAAAGTGGCACTATTTTAATCTTGCGTTGTGACAGAACCGAGGTTGATCTGCATTGTGTGAGATATTGCACAAGGACAGCAAGAGGGGCAGCGTCACCCAGAAGAAATTCAGTCCAGATAATCAAGAGATGGAAGGAGTATCAGAGCCTTGAAGAGTTCAAAGAGTCCCAGCAGATGAAGGGACTGAATGAAGGCTACAAAGCAGATAAGCAAGAACACACTCAGGTCTCCTTCCCATCTACAGAGTTAATGCCTTTTTGCTGAGCACGTGACTTCATTTGACTTCAAATGACAGTGCTGTATTGTACTCCTTTTACATTGATTTCTACATAAAAGACAGCAAGAGGGAAAGGAAGACATCGGAGAAATACACCTTTAGGTACAATGCACTGCAGATGCTGTAAGAGCAGTGAAAAAGCAAGCAAACAAACAAAATACAGTGCAGCAGCTCTGATATTCCAGGGAAAAAAAAACCTTCTTGGTCCTTTTTTTAGTAGAATCTCTTCAAATAAAACAGTATTTTTAAGTACAGGACTGTCCCAGTCTTTATTCTCTTACAGCCAATATTCTTAGTTATGAATATCCATTTCTCTCAGATCCACCCTGATCCTTACATAGCAATTAAACTCTGGGTACTATTGAGCCATGTATCTAATGGTCTGTGACAGGGTTAATTTCTTACCTTGATTGTTAGGCTTAGATAAGAACGCACACATCTTTTTCCACATGGGTTCACTTGCTTGTTTTCCTCTACTCAATTCTGAGTAGCTTTTAGAAGACCTAAAAATGAAACGGACAAGTAATATTAATAAGAACTGGGATCTATGTCCTTGGTGCACTTTTAAATAATAACCTGTGCTGCTAGCCTCTTTATGTATATCAGCCTTTCTAGAGCACTGCTGTATCTGAATGCACTACTGATGCAAAACACTATGTCTGTAAATAGGAGAATAATAAAAGCACCTGTTACTGTATTTTTCTCATGTAGCCTGGGGACATATCTAATTACTGTTTTCAGCTATGGACTCAAAACACATGGACTATTGCCCAGGAGATGCTAATGCTTACTGATGTCATGCATTATAAAAGCTTGAAGCTTTGAGTTACTAAAATATTTCTGTTCCATGCGTCAAACCTGAACTGAAGCTCCAGATGAGCTGAGAATAGTTGGTAAAGAGCTCAAGGCATCTGATGGAATCTCAGGTGGTTGCTCAGCTCACTAGGATTTGAATAAAAGCAGCAAAACTTCCTTTTATCTGGGACAAAGAGAGAGCTACCATCACTAAAGTACATGAGAAAAAAGATGGGGTCATGTTAAGCTATGTGACACTACATAGCAGCCCTGGAATAACTAAATACAAAAAGAGCAGAACTTCTAGATTATTTAATACAAAGGAAAAGGGTAAACAATAACTTTGTTTCAGCACAAGTGGCAGGAAGAACTTTTTTTTCTTTGTTCTTCTTTCAGCACAAGTGGCAGGAAGATCTTTATTTTCTTTGTTCTTCCTTTATCTTTTCTCAGTTTCAGAAATGCTGATGAAACTGAGATATAGTTCTTCAGGCTTTAAGCTCTAACTCATTAGTTGCAACAAAAAATCTCAGATCAATGGATAATTAAAAAAAAAAAATTAAATACAACAAGGTGCATGTTACTTTTACAAATCTTGACCTGACAGTGGCAAGAAGAGGAACAATTAAACAAACTAAAGAAAAAAGTCTACACAAGAATTATTTTTTCTTTGTGTAGTATATTTGGTCCCATTAATAAAGTAGCTTTGTAGGGAAGGCTAAATATGGATGCCTTAACTTATATTGATATAAAATTTCAGGCTTCCCATTGCACCAATCACTAATTTTGTATTTACTAAAATGTAAAAATAATGTTCCTTTGGCTCAAAAAAAAAAAGTACTCCATTAATTTCAGGGAGTTACTGCAGAGATTAATTTTACCCAATGTAATTAAATTCTATGCAAGCTATTTTTTTTCTTCTCTCTGAATGCCATGCATAGAGATTCAAATATGCTTTCATTGTGCAGCAGCTGTATCAGCTCTTTGTCTGTGTTTTCACGGCTTCTTTTGGTCTACTGTTTCTATGCTTGAGGCTTGTAAGTAAAAGCATAAATGAAGAAGTAAACAGAGTTCAATGTTCATAAATGAGTTTCACTGACAAAGAAAGGAGCTGCTCTATTTAACTCTTCTGGATTCTTCCTGGGATCTATTCTGGGGGACATACACCCCTGAAAACTGCTTCCACGGCTTTTCAGCAGAGGGACCATGTCATTTTTAAGTGGTTTAATGATACCTTCAGTGATCCAAACAGTCTTCAGCTGCAAGAAAATAGCAGTGAGATTAACAGTGAAATAAATAGCAGACTGAAAAGAAAAGCTGGTAGGAAATATCCAGTCCTTCCCTTTCACAATTCTGCAGATTTTGAGGCAAGTGAAAAACACACAGACTGTAAGCTTAACTCCTTGCGTTAAGGGATGCGGTACAACGTGTGGAGAAAGTGAGATGAGAAGCAGTGAATGCACCTTCATTGACTGATGAGGCTTTCCCCTGAATGGAGATCTAATACCTTGTTTGTTTCACAATAAAATTACCATTTCGGTGTTTAATGTGTTGTACCACAGGGTGCATTGCCTTCAGAAGTCTTGTAAAAGACAGTTACTTCGGAAACTGGATGTTGCCTCCACCTTTTTTCTCCCTCCTTTGAATTCAGTTACCAAGGAGCAGATGCATGGTCAGGTAGAATATTTATTTCCATCTGCCAGAAAAAGCTTTTTTGTATGTAAAAAGAAGTTACAAGATTACAGTACAACTATTCCTAAGAACTATGGACTTGAAAACCCCAGAAATCTGGAAAATTATTTTCACATCTAAAAAACTGTATCAGTCCACCTTCTAGATCCTGGCTCAAGTTTCTAGGCTTAGCTGCAGAATACCTGTCCCAAATCTGTAAGCTGAGTGCATGCTCATGGGATAATTACCTCAATGACAGCTGAGTCTCTATTCATACTTCTTATACCTGTAGACTACAACGTTTAAAATAATACTATAATGACCTGCCTTTTTATGCTTTCAAAAATCTCCTCTTATAATGTTATCTTGCACAGAAACTATGGCAATATAATGACATCTACACGAACTCTGAAATAACAAAGGGAGAGGAAGTAACTTTAACACCTTTTGACTGGAAGATGAGCAAATGTTTAAGTAAAAGACAAGATAAGGATCAGAGGTTAAGCAGTTGAGGTAGGTAAGAAAGCGTTAAACACTTTCCTAGAAGAGGAAATTATATATCTAAATGGAAGGTTGGACGGAAGTTATACAAAGACATGATTCAAAGGCTGCATTACTTGTTTGTTTAATTGTATTGGGTCTTTGATATAAAAAGACAGCTAAGACACTGAAAACACTGTAAGAGAAGGGGGAGACAGGACACTGGAGGGAATGAAGTTCGGTACTACTATCACTCCTGTCATTCTCAGTTTCTTTTGCTATTATTATTATTATTATTAATAGTAGCAGTATTAGTAGTAAAGAAGTTTAACTAGTAGTGCTAGTTAAATCTATTCAACCTGAAATTACCCTACCTGATTTACTCAACAGGTTTCTTGGCTTCTTTAAGATTACTTTTATTATTGCTATAGGCAACAGTCAACCCCTGTCAAACCATTGGACAGAAAGTGCCAATTCCATCACTGACGTAACTCCAGTAAGTCAGATAACAATACTGGGGGGAAAAAAAGAGAAGAAAAATCTACAATAATTCATAAAATATCACATTTTGCTTCAAAATTTTATCTTTTTTTTTTTCCCCAGAGATGGCAAGCGCATGAATCGGAAGCAGAAAAAAAGGCTGATGTAGATAACTCACATGGTAAGCAAACCACAAAAACAGCAACATGATGGAAATCACATTCTGAGACAGACCCTTAATGACTCAGATATTCTGAATTACTTTTCAAAAGGAAGTGGTTATTTCTGTATGGGGGGAAAGGGTATCAACTGTCACATGACACTTCACTCTATTTGCACTCAGGCTCTACTGAAGTCACCCGTTATCGTCAAAAAAAATGCACTAGGTACTTTACACATTTCTCACAATTGCCATCGCAGGAGTGGGAGAACAGACCCTACACTTGTACCGCGCAGGCAGAATCTGGTTTTCAGTATTTCCTTTCGGCAATGGGACTACCAGAGTATTGATGGACAAAAGACAGAGCTGCCCAAGGATGAGAATGGAAGTGAGATGCACACTGCCAGTAGCCATGAACCGTTGTATTCAACCTAAGTCAAGACACACTGGTAACCAGTTTGGTTGTCCAGCATTTAGTGTCTTTGTTAACCCTCAGCAGTTGCATCAACCGGGAATTTGACACAACTGAGGATGTTTCTTTCTTATTCCTACCCAAATCCTCCTAATCCTAAACCCAACCCTAATCTTAGTTCTCCTGCAACAAAAAGTTAGATCTTCCCTTCTTTGTCTGGCATTAGCCCTTAAAGTGAGAAAGTTCGACTAAAGGGGAAGTGCCAGGCTCTTATGATGAGAGATGATTCTTCCTTCTAACTACTCATTTATTTAAAAAGAAACTGGATCAATGGAAATAGCAATGGGACAGAGTTTACCTTCTTTAGTGGAACCTCCAGCCTTGTGGCTTTCAAGTGTTAGAGCTCATAGCTTTGATATGGATGGAGGACTTGCTGAATTCTCTCTTGCATACAGATTTGGAGAAGGAAAGTCATGCATTCATTCCCCATCATTTAGAGATGCACTGGACTCTGAAGGAAGACCATAGTAAGCTAACATTATTATAGAATTTTGTACAATACAAACATCTTGCTTTAACCTCAAAGTCAAATGTCAAACCAGCCATTTATTATTGGTCCTGTGAGATTGCATTTTTATACCTGACTTTTTATAAGAACAGGTAATAACTCATTAACTCAGTGCTTGTCCACTCTCAAGTCACATGAATGGAGTTAACATCTTCATAAATGATCTGGATGGTGGTTTGCTGATGATATCATCATCAGTTTGCTGATGATACCGAACTGGGAGGAGTGGCTGATACTGGGAGGAGTGGCTGATATGCCAGAGGGTTGTGCTGCCATCCATAGGGAACCTCAACAGGCTGGAGAAATGGGCTGACGGGAAGATCATGCAGTTCAGCAAGTGCAAAGTCCTGCACCTGGGAACAATGACCCCAGGCACCAGCATATGCTGGGGGCCACCCAGCTGGTAAGCAGCTCTTCAGTAAAGGACCTAGGGGTCATGGTGGACTAGAAGTCAGCCAGGAACAGGCCCTTGCAGCAAAGAAGGTGAATGGTGAATGGTGCTGCATCAGGAGGAGTGTTGCCAGCAGGTCAAGGGAGGTGATCCTTCCCCCCTCCACTGGTGATGCCACACCTGGAGTCCTTTGTCCAGTTCCGGGCTCCTAAATACAAGAGAGACGTGGACATACTGGAGACAGTCCAGCAAAGGGCCTCTAAGATGGTTAAGGGACTGGAGCATCTCTCCTGAGGAAAGGCTGAGAGCTGGGATGGTTTAGCCTGGAGAAGAGAAGGCGGGGGGGCGGATCTTATCAATGTGTACAAATACCTGTAGGGAGCGTGCAAAGAGGACAGAGCCAGGCTCTTTTCAGCGGTGCCCAGTGACAGGACCAGAGGCAATGGGCACAAACTGAAACACAGGAGGCTCCAACTGGGCATGAGGAAACACTTTTTCACAGTAAGGGTGACTGAGCATTGGCAGAGGTTGCCCAGAGAGGTTGTGGAGTCTCCATCCTTGGAGATATTCAAAAGTCGTCTGGACACGGTCCTGGGCAACTGGGTCTGGGTGGCGCTGCTTGAGCACAGGGCTTGGACAAGATGACCTCCAGAGGTCCCTTCCTCCTTCAGCCATTCTGGATTCCGTGAATGCACGTGACAAAGGACTCTAACACTCTGGATATGCTAATGAAGGATTATGCATGAGATATTTGCACACTGGTGTAGATGAAAAACACCAAAAAATAATTACTGCTGTTCATCTCTTTGTATCACATATGAAACATACAGCAAGAGGACAGTAAGGCAGTTAAAGTAAGCACTCAAGAGTCAAAAAACAGCAGAATTAAGATTAATTCTCCAAAATTTTTTTTTTTGTGCATATATATTATCAGGCTGGTTATTAAATGACATTATATAGTTTCTTCCTCGCTCCTTCTGGGACTTTATATATGAAAATTACATTGGAGTATTTTGCTCCAACTTGTAAAATCTGCTGGAAAATTTGGAATAAGGAAATGTTTTC
>NW_008796211.1:202984-215656 GCF_000699145.1 Aptenodytes forsteri
CATGAACCGTTGTATTCAACCTAAGTCAAGACACACTGGTAACCAGTTTGGTTGTCCAGCATTTAGTGTCTTTGTTAACCCTCAGCAGTTGCATCAACCGGGAATTTGACACAACTGAGGATGTTTCTTTCTTATTCCTACCCAAATCCTCCTAATCCTAAACCCAACCCTAATCTTAGTTCTCCTGCAACAAAAAGTTAGATCTTCCCTTCTTTGTCTGGCATTAGCCCTTAAAGTGAGAAAGTTCGACTAAAGGGGAAGTGCCAGGCTCTTATGATAAGAGATGATTCTTCCTTCTAACTATTCATTTATTTAAAAAGAAACTGGATCAATGGAAATAGCAATGGGACAGAGTTTACCTTCTTTAGTGGAACCTCCAGCCTTGTGGCTTTCAAGTGTTAGAGCTCATAGCTTTGATATGGATGGAGGACTTGCTGAATTCTCTCTTGCATACAGATTTGGAGAAGGAAAGTCATGCATTCATTCCCCATCATTTAGAGATGCACTGGACTCTGAAGGAAGACCATAGTAAGCTAACATTATTATAGAATTTTGTACAATACAAACATCTTGCTTTAACCTCAAAGTCAAATGTCAAACCAGCCATTTATTATTGGTCCTGTGAGATTGCATTTTTATACCTGACTTTTTATAAGAACAGGTAATAACTCATTAACTCAGTGCTTGTCCACTCTCAAGTCACATGAATGGAGTTAACATCTTCATAAATGATCTGGATGGTGGTTTGCTGATGATATCATCATCAGTTTGCTGATGATACCGAACTGGGAGGAGTGGCTGATACTGGGAGGAGTGGCTGATATGCCAGAGGGGTTGTGCTGCATCCATAGGGAACCTCAACAGGCTGGAGAAATGGGCTGACGGGAAGATCATGCAGTTCAGCAAGTGCAAAGTCCTGCACCTGGGAACAATGACCCCAGGCACCAGCATATGCTGGGGGCCACCCAGCTGGTAAGCAGCTCTTCAGTAAAGGACCTAGGGGTCATGGTGGACTAGAAGTTGAACATCAGCCAGGAACAGGCCCTTGCAGCAAAGAAGGTGAATGGTATCGTGGGCTGCATCAGGAGGAGTGTTGCCAGCAGGTCAAGGGAGGTGATCCTTCCCCCCTCCACTGGTGATGCCACACCTGGAGTCCTTTGTCCAGTTCCGGGCTCCTAAATACAAGAGAGACGTGGACATACTGGAGACAGTCCAGCAAAGGGCCTCTAAGATGGTTAAGGGACTGGAGCATCTCTCCTGAGGAAAGGCTGAGAGCTGGGATGGTTTAGCCTGGAGAAGAGAAGGCGGGGGGGCGGATCTTATCAATGTGTACAAATACCTGTAGGGAGCGTGCAAAGAGGACAGAGCCAGGCTCTTTTCAGCGGTGCCCAGTGACAGGACCAGAGGCAATGGGCACAAACTGAAACACAGGAGGCTCCAACTGGGCATGAGGAAACACTTTTTCACAGTAAGGGTGACTGAGCATTGGCAGAGGTTGCCCAGAGAGGTTGTGGAGTCTCCATCCTTGGAGATATTCAAAAGTCGTCTGGACACGGTCCTGGGCAACTGGGTCTGGGTGGCGCTGCTTGAGCACAGGGCTTGGACAAGATGACCTCCAGAGGTCCCTTCCTCCTTCAGCCATTCTGGATTCCGTGAATGCACGTGACAAAGGACTCTAACACTCTGGATATGCTAATGAAGGATTATGCATGAGATATTTGCACACTGGTGTAGATGAAAAACACCAAAAAATAATTACTGCTGTTCATCTCTTTGTATCACATATGAAACATACAGCAAGAGGACAGTAAGGCAGTTAAAGTAAGCACTCAAGAGTCAAAAATCAGCAGAATTAAGATTAATTCTCCAAAATTTTTTTTTTTGTGCATATATATTATCAGGCTGGTTATTAAATGACATTAAATAGTTTCTTCCTCGCTCCTTCTGGGACTTTATATATGAAAATTACATTGGAGTATTTTGCTCCAACTTGTAAAATCTGCTGGAAAATTTGGAATAAGGAAATGTTTTCAATGAACAATTATAAATACATAGCTTGGAATACAAGAAATTGTAGAATTGGTCTTATAAACAGAATAAATATAACCTCCTTAAATGCTATAGCACTTGTTCATTTTTTATTACCTTGTCAGTTTTTGCCCTTTCAGATTCATCTTCCAAAATAGCCAGAGAAGTGGGTTCTCTCTGTTTTCCACTAGAAATACTATGTTTTCCCTTACCTTTGTTAAAATCTGGGCATAGTTCACTCTCTGAATGGCTAGACTTGCTCTTCTGTGAAGGAACTGATATTTCAAACTGAAATTATAAAATAAAACCCAAGTTTAAAACACATACTTGGGAAAATAAATGTTATCCACATCATAAAGAACGGAAAGAGGGAAGAGGGGACACTTTCTTCTCCTTCCTTTTTGATTTCCCTTTAAAGAGCAACAAGCTAAACCAAACCAAACCCGTTAAACACAAAGAGTGGAAAGAAAAATCACTATCTTGTTTGATTAGCAATCAAATAATTATTTTAAGAAAGATGTGTCTGAACAAACCTCTCCCTTTTCTATAGTAAAAGATGTTATTGGACGAATGGAACAGTAAGTAATGACAACAATCCAGTACTGTAGTAAACGTGAAGTATAAACAAATGAAAGTGTAAAAGCTACAGTCTTTCACCCTGAAATGTAAAACCTTTACAGTTACCTTTAAAACTGTGTGAATAATACCACATCTGAGCATGAGTGGGAGAGAAAACTTTTAGCATGCCCTGAATACAAAGAACACTAATTCTCTCATCAGCGAGACACAGTGGCATTCTTCTGGAAGATAAGCATAACAAAAAAAGAAATTACTGAGGTTTTCAATGAAAAATGACGCTTTTGTTCAATGGCATAATAGCTGATAAATGAAGGCTATGTATAACATCATCAAGGCTTTGCATTTTTACTGAGAATTACAAAGCTGATTTAAGAGCATTCCCAAATAAAGGAATGAGCTAATACAGTAGCTTCAGCGACAGCTTCCTCTAAAACCACAGATGGACAGCACGGGATAAGGTTCGCCAGCCAAATGTCAGAAGGTCAGAAGAAAAAAAAATGTCTTAAAACAAATGCCTTTACACAGGTCTCAGCCGTCTTTTAGTATCAGACAACCCACCTAAACAAGAAAGCTTCACATGCCTCAGCCATTTTATTCCTGATCCAGTCTCTCTCGGTAAGGTTATACATACTGGGACAGAGGTAGGATCGCGCTAAGTAGACACCAGGATTTGAGCTTGCATTTTCGGACAGCACCTTCTGTACCACAGAAGCAGAAGCAGATTGTTCAGAACTAACTCAGGTTTCTCTGTGTGGCACCTCTGTTTTGCATGGGAGCTAGTTTCCTCAGCAGGGTTTCACTCTAGTAAAAATACAAATACTCTGCAGCCAATGGGGCAGCTATATTGAAACCTGCTCATAGTATAGCCAAGATCTAAAGAGAAACAGATACAGAATGTTGCTCTTCCTTTGGTGTAGTGCAATTTTTCCTGTGTCAGCATGCTTAAAAATACATGTCAGGTGTCTGTTATAACATATATTAAATAATTTCAGCAACATTTATTAGTTTAAAAAATAATTCCCACTTTTCACAGTGATTAAACATGAAATATTGTTTCTTTTATAAAACCAGAATTAAGGTTTAACTACCAAAACAGAAAATTATTTTGACATTAGTCAGCCAAGGTATATAAAATCAAAAATTTTTGTGCTAACAGTAGCATACAGATTTAAAGCAGTTTATCCGGTCTCCTCTTTCTCCCCCTCAGTTATCTCCTTTTTATCTACTTTCTCATCCCCTGTGCTCAAAATGTACTCATTGCTTATTCTTGCCAAATTTCTCTCAGCTCACCTGGAATCCCAAAATATTGAATACTTTATTTTTGTAGGCTACTGTTAGAACTCCTGGCATCATTATAAGAAATACTTCATGAATGGATGTTTACTTCTTTTCTTCTGAACTGGATAGTAAGATTCAAAAGGATCTGAATATTCTTCAAAGTAGTTTCTCCAAAACTCCAGGACACTTGGGTTTCTTTCCTTTTCTGATACATCTAAACCCATCATTACTCAAGTCTTCTCACATAATATTAGGGAAACTAACCTGCCCTTAGATGCACATTTGGATAGACTTTAGTGTTATGTTTCACTGCACAGGATTTGAGTGTTTTCACACAAGTTGTTTTGGTTTTTTTTTGTAATTCAGCTATACCTCTATCGAATAAGTGACTACAGATGTATAGGTGTTTTCATGCAAAGAATTCAGTTTTTTGAAGGAAAGACTGTGATATGGTAGTTCAGATAGAACATTTGTACACTCTTTCTTTCAGGCAGTATTTTGGGTTGTTTCAATCCCTGCTCTTACAACCTTCTCTTCTTTTGTTTCTATGTAAATGTCAGCCAATTTGACATGTGTGAAGAAATATTCATGGCTTATTACCAAGCAGTTTGTATTCTTTGAACGAGACACACACTGATCTTCATTTTCAAAAAAAAAACTGCAAAATTATGCATTCAGAGGGCATTAGCAATTGTGTAACACACATTTTCTGTAGCAATGAGCCAACTTATATGTGGTTTTCACTATAGCAGACAGAAAAGCATGTAGTGGATCAGACCCCATTTGAACACACAATTTTGAAACCAGCTTGTGCAAGGGTGGGCCTATAATACTATTTTTATCTATATTGAGTGGAAATCTGCAAAGGTTGGAAATGTTTCCTAAAATACATAGAGGCTTTGACATTTGCTTCACTCTAAGTCAGAATGAAAACCTGGCTTTTTCAAATTCTCTGAGAAAGAAAATTCAAGAACAAGTTTGGGACTGATCAAACCCTTTTGTTCTGACAACATATTGTATTTGCTATGCAATATGAAAATCAAAACAGAACCAAACTATTTCAAATGAATACAAACATTTCCCTCCAAAAGCAACAGAATCTTGAGCAGTCAAATCCAGGATGAGTCAGTATCCATTCTCGGTTACAAAGCATAAAGATGCGAAAGTGGTCCCAGAAGCTTTTAAAATGGTTCAGTATTGACCATTTTGCTTAACTGTGGTGTCCACTGAAATGATTCTTAAATTGAATGTCTCTGTACTGGAACACTCTTAGCAGACTTTCTTCCTTGTCTTACCTAAATAGGTGTTAAGGAACGACACATCCCACCTGTATCTCTTAGACAGTCACCCTCATCTTCAATTCCTATGAGTGGAGTGAAACACACAGTTCTAGAAAGAGATTCTAAAAAAGATTGCTTAAAATAGGTCAAAAGAAATTATATCGTAAAATGCTGAGACAGTCTAGAAACTTGTTTAAATGGAAACATCTATGGTTTAATCCCACATGAAGTGTATGATTAGGGTGAGCTGTTTTCTCATAGCTGATTTGGCATTACCCCATATGAGTTTCTTGTACACATTACCATTAATTTTATCTTTTATCTTTGACACTGAATGGCATATATACAAAATGTGGTGACATTTAAAACTGACAGAACTGGGTAAGGCAACCCTGTATACTCTTTACTGGTTTGTATATGTGTAAATAAAGTATTGGTTATATCAGTGAAAAAATAAATAGTATTTTAAATGTAAGACTTGAAAAGTGCAAGTAGCTTTTAAAAGTGATTATTATGCTTATATCATTTTGGATTAGTTCATGTTTAGAATTCACATATTCCAGTTTGCTGTGTATTAACATCTGAAAAATATTATATACAGTATTATAAGAATTATCTTTTGATCATTAAGTAATTTATACACTAAATTCTAAATTAGAGGAACCAAATTATTCTAACTCTAAGAATTGCACTATAGTTCTTTAAGAGTGATTGCTTCTCCTGTTGCGGTAGGAGTTATGTGGAATTACATATGACCCAAGAAGATAACTGAAGCTTGTTTTTTGTACGTTTTCTGTACTTCTGAGAACTTGGTGAAACAGTTTAGGCTTGTGGTCTGTGCATTATTTGAATCAGTTCCTTTGCACACTGAAAGAGCTTTATTGAATGCATTGTGCGTAAACCTGAAGCATTGCACTGATTTTTAAGCAATTGTGTGAATTCTGCCTACATGTTCAGCATTATACCAGGTAATCCAGGGTGAAGAAATCCCAATAGTCTATGCAACTGCATTACAGGCTGAGTGAAATTACTCTAATTGTCTGTTTTTCTATCTGACAATTGGAGAGAGATTACAGATATATATCAGATAGGTCGTTATAGTCAATTACACTATTAACTGAAGCAAAACTTTTATAGCATTCCTATGCAGTAAAAACTTCGATCTTTTTTTTTCCTTCTCTCTTTTTCTCTCCATTGTTTCTTCAACTGATGGTTTTACCATACTTGGAGGAGTATCTAAAAATGTGGTTATTAACGTCAGCATTTAATCCTAGCTGGCCCAGTCCAAGGAAATGGCTGCTAAGAGTCATTGCTTCCACATGCAGGGTTTTCCCCCTGAAGTACACGTAAATGTCATGAGTGGGTATCTCATGATGATTGCTTCTACTACATGTGTGGGAATCTCTAGCACAATCTAGCCAGCAGTCTATTTATTCTATAACTGCATGTCAAAATCTAAAAACATTATAAAAAGCATCTTCCTCATAAATGTGAGTCCTTTATTGATTCAAAAGTATTAGTGCTCAGTCCCTGATCACTGCTGCTACCCAATAGGTACTAACCAATTTGACATGGACAGATCTACTTCTGTGACTGTTGTGGTAGAGTTGTGTGCAGCCACTAAAGAGGTAGTTTTCTGTTGTGAGGCTTTTAACAACTTCTATTTGTCAACAATAATTTGCAAATATACAGTCATCCCGTCACATTCATGCAATTAACAGAACCCACACTCTATTTGTAATCTATCCAAATCCTCATATATACTAAGGTGTATTTATTTAGGAGTTTATATAGGAGCTCTTCTATACTAAGGTGCATCTCTTCAATGTCTTCTGAAGTCTGACCACTTTTATAAGTCCTATTAGCATTATTGCAGGTTAGCTTAAAGAAATGGTAATCTGAAATTTCCAGGCATTCTCACCTGTTCATTGTAATGGAAAAAGACTGGCTTGTTAGAGAAAGTTATGCTTTGGAAGTGAATGGTGTTGGCATCCCTCCACTGTTCCATAAGACTTTTGCCTCTCCTCTAGCAGTACGGCTGATGAAACCTTTTATCAGATTTAGAAAAGAATTAACTGTCACAAAGGGGGATGCAGGATGATAGAGGGCTATGCTCTTGGGAAACTGATGGGTAAACAGCAAGTGTAATCAGGAGTCTGGAGGCAGCAAGCAATACATGCCTAGAATTACAAGCACATGCTCAGTCCCACACGACATCTGAAAAGCAAAGGAGAAAATTTTGCAGAGCTGAGAAGATACATTATATGGCAGTTCTCTCTTGGCCTGCCAGGGGCATGTCTGTGTACCTGCTTTGACAAACGAGCATGTTGTTTCATATGTTTTCACAGAGTTGCACTGTGATGGGCATTTACAACATTTATTTTCTATGAAGTTTTTCCGTAGTTAGCATGCCTAACAGGCTGCTGTGACCGAAGCAGGGTTCCAGTGAGGAAAATGGTGGAAAGTGACCATACGGACCATAAGCACCAATAACTGCATTTCCCTGCTGTGACCGGTACCCCCTGCTCCCGACCCCGGTAATGTGGTTGGCATAACTAATGCCATTTTATGGGGCAGGCAGCCGTTCTCGGTGGCCGAGCGGGTCACGTATTCGCTCCCTTCCCCTCATTATCAGGCCCTGAAGGTCCCGTGCACCAAGTAGACAAACCAAACAGATTTCTTCTTCCCCTCCCTGCCAGCCCCAAGGTTCCTGGGCGCCAGGCCGGTTACTCCCTTCCTCACCGGCCTTGAAGGTCCCAGGCACCCGGCCAGCCCGGTGGTGGTGATGGCCCCGGCACAGGAGCGGGGAGCGTAACGGCACAGAGCACTGTCCGTACAATCAGTTTTATTATAAACTCTGTATTACGCCACTTATAAGTTGTGCTACCTTGATTCTGCCTGTAGAAATCCTGTGCCATTCTAATCATAAATTCTGTGCTATACTAATCATAATATTCTGTTAAGAAAATAAAGCTTTAATTGTAACTACCATTTCATGCCGTCATCATTCTGCCAAGGATCCCTACAAGAACCCGTCTGTCCCCTCACTGTTGGGTGACACCTGCTCAATATCTCCATTGACTGCCTCTGTGTCTGATTTTCTTGGCTACGAGGCTCCATTTTGTCACTCTAAATGACATCCCTGCCAGCACTGTGGCCACTGAGTTGCTTTCCTTCACTGTCTTTCTGTGCATTTCTTTCTCCTTTTGCTCTATTCCTTCTCTTACTTCAGAATTGTATTGAATTGCTGAGCCAACTTCTCACATTCTTGTAAGTTTTCAGTAAGTTCTATTAGCCATTTATCTTATGCTGTTGCCTTTTTAAAACAAAGTAAGACAGTGAGCAGCAGTTAAAATCAGTGCTTTTCAGGATCTGGACACTAAGGTGTTAGTCTGCAATATTAGATTTCCATAGCAATAACGACTTAGGAGAATGTTAGTACAACTTCTGTCTTCCCAGAACCTCTTCTGGGTTGTTTGGTTTTATTGGTTGGTTAGTTGGTTGGGTTTTTTTTTTAAACATTGGATGCACATCCCTTCCTACCTCTCTTTCTGTATACTTTAAAAACATGCTGTGGAACCACTTATCTCAGAGAGATTGCCATTAGCAGGGTACAGCCTGTCTGCAGTATAGGACACATTTGATTACAGAAGTGCTGTTCGTCATTTCAAATAAGGAAAACACGAAGATGGCACAGGTCATGGGGGCTACCTTTGAATCAAAAAATAATTAGAGCGTGGCATAGAGTTAAGGGTAGTTTTTCTTTTGAGGCCGGTTTAATTCATCATTCTACAGGATTGAGTGGTTAAACACTGGAACAGGCTGCCCAGGGAAGTGGTGGAGTCCCCATCCCTGGAGGTATTTAAAAGACGTGTAGATGAGGCACTGAGGGACATGGTTTAGTGGGCATGGTAGTGTTGGGTTGACGGTTGGACTCGATGATCTTAGAGGTCTTTTCCAACCTTAATGATTCTATGATTCTGTGATTCTATGATTCTTACCGTTGAAAGGTATTTTGCTAATCCATGCAATAAACCAGCAAAGGTTTACTTGGCCCTTCACACGAATTGCTGTCACCCAACAGAACGCTGATATTCTGGGACGCTGGAAGGCATACTCACATATTTAGGAAAGGGAGATGGAGATAGGCAGTTCCTACAGCTCTAATACGGCAATTTTTGCATCTAAAATACGATTTCTTGTATTTTGTGGCTGGCTTAAAGTTTATGTTACCATGATTGCTGCTTTTCAATGAGTTTCAGCAATTTAGGAGCTTAAGCAGTTGGTAACTTGTAAAATACTCCATGTGACACAACACCAACATGAAGTTTTCATATTGCTGCAATAGTTTTTTAGTAAGCTGAAGAAACACAGATGGGAATTTCTGTTGATTAAAATAGCCTAAATTTGATGTTAACAAAAAGTAACTAAGATTTTACTGATTGATAAAATTTTTTTGATAAGTTACGGCAATGAACTGAAGTAATTCCTTCCATGATTAAAAACATGCATGTACTGCATCAGCAAATAATAGTATCTATAGCCTTTGATAAACATAATTTCTAAGGCAATCTTTTTTAGCCTTGCTTTCTAAGAATATGTGATCATGCTGTATGTGTGTGTGAAAATGTCTGACTCCTCCAATAGCTTTTGAACCTAATGGCCCAACGTTGACCCAGTCTTTACCAGGACTCAGAAGTAATTACTCTTCCACAAGTTCTAGGAAAATTAAGGTAAGGTGAAAAGACTCCCAAAAGACCCCTCTCCTCCCCACCGCCCCCGAGAGAAAGGGCTCAAGTCTGCATGTGGCTTTCAATCAAATAATCCATAAGTGGTTCAGAACCAGTTACATCTTACGCTTTCTCTTCCTCAGGCAGTATTTAGAGAAGAAAAGAAGACATGGTGATGATGTGGGAAGATGCAGGAGGCACAGATGCATAGAAATGTACAGCACAGATTCATAAGAAATTGCTGCTTATGGAATCGCTTGGTTGTTTTTAACTTTCTTGCCGGCACCCTGCTTTCACTATAGCACTGCTTAGCAATTCATCTGAGACCTTGCTTCTCCACTGTCACGGTACTACTTTCAAATATGGCATATTTTCTGTACCTGATAAATAGGATTTGTTTTAATTTCTTCCTAGACTCTGATATGATCCATGATCTTAGCTTAGGTGAAGAGGTATAGTAAAGGTCTAACTAAAATAGTGTATTTTCTAGCTATACTGATATCAAAACTGTGGGATAGAAAAAGGCAGAATATGGCCAAAGCCTGGCATTCAGACAAGGAGGTCATGTCAGGCATTCATGTTGCCCAGGTATTCTGTTCCCTGGGAAATAGAGGTGATGCCAATAGGTGGATTGGCTGGTTAGGACGGTAAAGTGGTTGGAAGGGTGAGAAAGCAGAGCAGGAAGGCAAATGCAGAATTGCTAGAAAGTTTGGCACAGATGCAACTAAACAAATTTATGTCAATGCAAATTACTTTTCATTCCCACAAGAATAAATTCTCCAGAGGAAATTCGAGTTACAGAAATGTGAGTTGTACTTAAGTTGTAGGCTGGAACAGTATCATGTACAGTGCTGTAAATCTCTCACATACACAAGGCCACAACTTTTTTAATTAGCATCTGCTTTAACTTGAGGCATGGAATCGCCAGAGGTTTAAAGGCAAGACAATTAAAGGTAGGAGGTAACCATAGGAGGTGGTCTGTCCATCCACAATTCCCCTACTCATGAAGCACAAATGTTAAGAAGTACCCTTCGTCAGTGAGAAGGGACACTTTGTTTGCTTGTGCAGACATATCATGAGCTAATTTGTCGCTAAAGAGAGATTTCTTCCTACAGGGAAAAACAGATTTTAAATGATGGAGCAGTAGGCTCAAAATCCTACACAGATATGCACCAGTGAAGGCCCACTCCCACTGCCGGCTCTAATTCCATTACAAAGGTAGCTTTAGCCTTGTCTGAAATCTGCCAATCTGACTTTATTCCTCTTGGAATTGCTGACCATCATCTTGCATGAATTTAGCCAGAAGTCATAACCCTTTGTTCCCTAGAGAGAAAACAGCTTCTGATTTACTGCAGCTCTGTTGAAAATAGGCTGGAGCTTGTCTCACAAGTGCCGGAGGAAAACCTCCCATCCCTAACGTTCCGTATCAGAGAGATGGTGAGTGACCACTGCACGCTTTACTGTCCCTCCACTAACCATCAAATGCAGAGGCAGGTACCTTTGGCTCACAGCACTCTTTCAGCTGCAAGCTGCTTTTCTGAGAAAGCAAAGCTTCTCAGAAAAAACAACTGGACTATATCAAGATCTTCTGCTTCCTCTTCGTTCTGAAGTACTGTTGAACTGCTTTCTTGCTTAGTGTTTTCGACAGTGGAACATTCCATCATGTCTCCTCTATGCTCTCCTGGTGCAGGGACCGGACGTGCTTATTCCTCGTGTATGTCAAGGCAGCTCCTTGTTTCACAAACTTCTCACCATGTACACTGCAACTTCTCATCACTTAGAAGGATACTAGTGTTTAGCCTTCCCTAATTTCCTATTTACTGTGCTAGATCCTGTTCCTGTTATAAATTTATGCATATACTGCTGTTTACACGGTAAAATTTTCAGAATAGAGCCAAAGCTTTGTGTATCTCTGGTTGACGTACTTCTCTAACAGTGGCACCTTTCACCGTTCTACACATATACAAAACAGAAAAATCAATGTGTAATTGCTGATTATGAGGAAATGGATATCCTTGCAAATTGCACTATGTCAATGAAGGTTGCAAAGATATTCACGGGAGCTGCAAAAGCAGCAAATGAACTAATTATATACCAGCACATCTTGGAAAATCTTAGATTAAATATAAACAGTGTGTAGAAGTTATCATTTAAATGTCAAGTGTAACTAATATTATTTATAACTAACTGCTAGCTGCTGCTACAATAATTGTCCTGTCGCAGATGCCATACATCACATGCACGTTGTGATCAAGAATGTCATGTTGAAGCATATATATCAGACTTCTATACCTTTTAAAAGTAATTAGATTCAGCAGTGATTTCACTATCACCATTAGGTCCTCAGGTATCTCTGACTTAAAATCAAACAGAATAGTGGGATGACAGCTAGTAATTTCTTGTTTAATATCTCTTAGCATTTGATCCACAATTAGTCAAAATCCAGTAGAATAATCACTGTGTGATTACGTTTAGGCTACTCTGAGTTATAACTCAGAGTTATAACTCATGAGTTATACCACACATTAAATCTATGGACTACTTACGTTTCTATTCTTTGTTTTCTTACTGTGGAACTGGTTTCAAAGTCAACAACAGAAATACAACTAGCTTAAACAAATTGCTTTCATACAAGTAAACACTATCATAAGCAATAAATAGAATAGTAATGGAAAGAATAGTAAGTGGACTATTTGAAAAACATACATAGAATCATAGAATCATAGAATCATTAAGGTTGGAAAAGACCTCTAAGATCATCGAGTCCAACCATCAAC
>NW_008796211.1:216253-223985 GCF_000699145.1 Aptenodytes forsteri
GCTGCATGGGGGTGTTGTGGCCGAAGTGCAGGACCCGGCACTTGGCCTTGTTGAACCTCATACAGTTGGCCTGGGCCCATCGATCCAGCCTGTCCAGGTCCCTCTGTTAATTTAGATTAACACGTCATAAGGTCAAGAAGTTTAGGAGTCTGGGCAATTACATAAGATAAACCACAGCACTTCACCTATTAATTTTTCCAATTACATTAATACACTGTGTGTTAGTTAAGTCCTTGTATCCTATTACAAAAATAGCTAAGAATTGGTTTTAGCATATTGGATTTTAACATTTTGTTTCTTCTTTCTAATTTAGAAACATTTCTTAACTGAAAAATTCATCCTAGGATGGAGGACATATAGGAACTAACCTGTAAGGAGAAGAACAGGACACCTAAACTATCCCAGTGTAATACTTGAAGGAACTCGTTTCGTGGGAGTATATACACACACATAAGGAAAGAGGAATCTTCATATACAGAATGGATACTTCAGATGTGTAAATATGACCTCAGACACAGTTACCAGTTTTGCAAATATATTTTATATGCCTCACATGCAAAAATTGGTTTTTGTACAGTCAGTAAATGTATACCCAAATTTTGCTGGCACCGTGTGAGCAGCCATTTTAAAAAATTACTGGCTTTAGGCAGATCTGATGTACATGAAGTTAGATCTTGCTACTTCTTGGCTAAACTCACGTCTGTTACACGACACAGTATTTCCTTTCCTGATTTTTCAGTTTTCAATGACACCGTTCATGAAAATGTTAATTTAAAAATATAGGTCAAAAAGAGTTGGTTATTATTTTCTGGTAACTGGAAACTTAAGTGAAATTTTAAAATTAAAAAATAAATAATTTCCATTGTTATTATTTTATGAGCTCCTCTATACAAATATTCCTTGCAAAGACCAATATATATAGTCATTTGTTACCTATATTACATCTAGAAATACTCTGTTTAAATTTTATACTTGAATTGTTCTATTAAGCAAGGATATCAATTTCTACTATCAATGCAGAATATGAGCCTGCTGAGTAATATATGCATTAGTCTTTGGTTGATTTTTATAGGTTATGCATATAATTTCATTTACAGGAACACCTGTTAGCTACGCCTGACAGAAATATCCTTTATTTAACTACAATATATAGGTAGGTGATTTACATTAAGTCATTGCAACTAATAACCACAAATTGAGAAATTAATTTTATTGAAACTAACGATATATTCCTCAATAGTGTGATTAAACTGTTCGTTTAAAAGTGTCAGGGTAAACAGCATGAAAAATTGCCTGAGCTTGAAATGAAAGACAGTCCTCCACACAACGGCTGGGATTACCCTGCATAGGTTACATCATGGGTCTCAGAGGAAGTTCTGTAGGTATGACGAGTGTAATCACATTTTCCTGTTTGTTCATTCTTATCAGGCTTTTTTCCTTTCCCTAGCTCCTGTAAAAGCACCTACACAAACATCCAAAGGATACCTCAACAGCTGCAAAAATACAAAGATGTTTGTCAACATGTAAATTTTTGACCACCAACAGCCAGAGATATGCTGCATAAACCTAAGGTCATTCATTACTGAGAACCCTTATGGAAGTTAGCTGTAATTAACTAAGCAGGGAAAATCATTACATGCAAAGTACTTTCAAATTCAAAATGGAAAAAAAATGTTGTTTGTCCTTTGTAACTCAGTTTTTCATCTCTTCCTATGGAAAAAACTCAATAACTAACAAATCAGCTTCCAAAAATGACGATACTTTTAGCGTTGCTTAAAAAATAATTTAACTGTTCGGTATATCTATAAATGGAGTCACTCAATACTTACAGGCTCAGGAGAGAATCCATACATGTTTTATATGAAGGCATAAATTGTAAATATAGATGAGTATAAACAGACAGGTTTCTCTCGCATTTAAATATAGGCAATGATACGGAATGTAAATTAAAGGACCACAGTCTTTAAGTAAGACTGACAGAGCATTCATGT
This sequence comes from Aptenodytes forsteri, assembly GCF_000699145.1. Taxonomy (NCBI): domain Eukaryota; kingdom Metazoa; phylum Chordata; class Aves; order Sphenisciformes; family Spheniscidae; genus Aptenodytes; species Aptenodytes forsteri. The sequence goes on from NW_008796211.1 coordinate 218,245, forward strand.
AGCATTTGTTCCTATGCTACTGAAGTATAGTGAAGGGGTGTTTTGCCATGGCCTTTCAGGGACATAAACGTCAGCTCTCAGAAAAAAGGAAAAATGCTGGTGCTGCTTAATTAACTATTATACACTAAAAAAGAGAGCCACTCTGTCAAAAAGGATACAGATAAGGATAAAGACATATATGAAAAAATCACATATGGAAAATTATAAGCAGTTTTTCAAAGCAAATAAATGTTCTTAGGTGTGCTTTTTTTTTTTTGCCTCTTTTTTTTCAGTTTGTTGTCACAATTTGACTCTCGCACCATTTCCTTTGGAAAAATCCACCATATGCATGGCTGGTCTATTTTCTGGGCCCCGTGTCCACTTATGCCCTTGCAGTTGCTGCTCCGTCTCAGGTAGCACACGCATCGTGGCAGCTACAGCTGCCATGCAGTACTGTATGAAAAGCACACTCCCACTTGCCTCCTGTGTGCTAAGATAATATGCCAGCACCTCTGTGACTGAAACTTACCTTTGTATCATTATTTCATCTATAACACACTTTATAGATGGCAATTATCTAACAATAGCCTTCCTCGGGAATGCCAGATACATGACCTGCAGTTTGGGTTCCACTTACTGATCGGTTTCATCCAGTCTCTAGACGAGCTCTTGAATTTTCAGGTTTGTCTGTAAATTAAAACACAACACTGACAATTCCAAGTTAGTGCCGACCCAGGGCTGTGTAAGACCATACTGCACCGTACAATGCTCTGAGAACAAGCCAGCACAGGTGCACCTGGATTTGAACGGGCTATGCCTGAAATAACAAGCCTGACCTCTGAAACATACTGCTTTGTCAATATATTTTGCCAGATACGAGCTCATAGTTACTGAGAAGTAACAATTACAACTAGAAAATTTAAATGCAAGAAGCAGTAAAATTTTATTTTCTGTGCCTATTTTTAAAATATCCACGGCAGAAGGTTTATGTGAAGTGCTAGGACATCAGTCTAAACTTAGCAGGTAAAATGGATCCGAAAGTCAAACCACAGTGGCTTTTCTAAAAAGTAAAATCCTGCAACGTAGTAAAAAGCTGTAGCAAGGGGCAACAGTGAATATGCATTTTCTCAGACACATACAGAAATGATAGAAAAGTATTTGGCCACAGGAAAATACAGTAAGTAGAACAATTTGAGTATTCTGATGCACTACTCCATTGGGTTTGCTCCACAGAATTTCATTTTTTTTCACTCTCTTATGCGACGTGTACTTTTAATGGTGTTAGCCTTTACAGGCACATTTTCATAGCACTTGGTAAGGATTCAAGGAAAAAAACATTGCCTGCTTCGTTGATGTAGAAGGTCTGAAAGAAAAAAAAAACGGGCACTGACTTACCCGGCAAAGGGCAGCAGCAAACAAACCTTCCGACTCCCTGTTAGTGCAGGCCGAGGTACGGCCAGAAGGCTGTGCAATGCCTCCAGAGTGCTACTGAATGCTGTTACTCTTGCTTAAAATGGTTGTTTCTGAATAATTCACTTGCTGATATACTATATGACCTAAGATGAATATTCATCCAGATGAATATTGTATGTTTCAGCATGTCACAAAACACCATGTTAAATGTCAGGAAGACAGCAAATTGTCTAAAACTAGAAATGTACCAAACTGAAAAAATACAGTACAAAATACACAGTATTTTGAAAAGTCATTGGTAATGTGGTAATAATTAGAATAAAATGTATACTGACATCAGTGTATTACACTCAAAAAGAAGATTTTTTAAAAGTCAACAGTAAAATAATTACTCTTTGATTAAACTAGTAAGATCTGCACAACATTTAAATGGTATGGCACAGAAATCGTACGCTTTCTAATTCTCAAGAAAACTGCAACGCAACAGGTTCTGAGCAAATCTGTCAGGATGTACAAATCATAAAGGTAGGAAAAGCATTTCCATCAATGTTCACGACTGGAACAACTGGGTTGAAGTATGGCCAGACTCAGATCAGCAAGGAACAAGATTTGCTGGGAAGAAAAGATTTTGAGCCTCAATGTTCTAACTAACATAAAACTTCAGACTTAAAGACGTGCTGAGGCGGAGTATTGAACTGCAACATCAACTTGTTTCTGAAAGGAAGAAGATTTGCTGCGTGCACTGAGGGCTCATGAAAAGGGACTGAAATACCACACGTCTATTTACACCAGCAAAACCATGAAATATGCAAAATTAGAGGGAAAAAAAGACAGACTTTTGCTGTTGCAGCCTGAAGTGAGACAAGCGAAAACCTATGCCTCTGTGTAATGGTGCTGTTCTAAAATTGAAAAAAGAAAGTGAACAATTGCAGGCAACTATACAAAAGCTTTTTAAGGCATTTGGAAGGCAGACAAAAGAAACCCGAAGAACAGTATCACATACTAATAAAAATGATTACTTCAAGGTAGTTGTTCACACATATTTTTGCATCTGCTTAAGGGACAAAAATAAAGGTAGTGATTCAATAGTAATTTCTTCATGAATTTTAAAGTCATATACATATTGACTCTTAAGTTAGGATATAATTTCTATTAGTATGGCGATTATAGTCTTTTATTTGGGCTTAATTCATCTCCAGCTTAAACATTTATTTGAAAGGATATCAAGCTACATGCGAACAAAATGAGTAGGGACAAAAGGTTATGGAAGACTTTGGAGTTTGAGAGAGATCATTTCTCATGTGACAAAAATGTTCTTGGAAATCAATAATAATCAGGAAGTCGTTAAACAAAAAGAACATTTGAAAACTGTTGATCTTTTAAAATGAAGGGAAAGATTTAAAAAATAGCTTATCATTAATGATCTATTCAGAGATTCAATACAAACAAATACTCAATGCAAACAAAAGTTTCTAATTTGTACCATGAACATGGGAGAATTGACAGCACAGACCCAAAATCAAATATGCAGGTAGTGATGATGGCTGTTCAATGAGTACCTCACGTTAATCATTCTGGGAACACAGTCAGCTTTATTCAATAAAAATAAAAGAAAATATAAACATGATGAAAGTAAGGAATTTTAAGTTACAGGAAATAAAAATATCAGTACTGAAGTTCTTGCCCAGACTCTGCCCACCCTTCCACCTCCCCAGCAACACACGTGGCCTCCCACGGGGTTGTAACAGCTACGCAGGTAGGAAGAATTAGCACTCACTCTGTAACTGTTTATTAAATAGCTGTGGGAGTACAAGGGGAAGAATTGGAACACTTGGGAGCATTCCGGGTTCTTCATCACAGGAAGGCTGCTTTCTCATGACTCCATCCTGTGACAGACTGAAAATTCCCCTGTTGCTATTTATTTTTGAGATAGGATAACACCTTTGGAAAAGTGGAAACAAACTGCATTCAGGTAGAGGACAGAAGCAGGTTTTGTGCTGAAATAAGGAGTGAAAGTGAAGGTTACAAGGTGTTTGTATCCATGATCCAAGCAAGACCTTCTCTATAAATAACTGAAATACTGGGCCATTCGCTTTACATGGCTTTTCATCCTACGGAGCATTAAAGTTTAACAGTTTGCAAATGTTGTAAAAAACCTAATTAATCCTCTGACACATCTGTGAAATAGCTTCCCACTTTACTGATAGAGAAAGTGTAACCTTGTTCAAATGACTTGCCCAAGGCCATGCAAATCAGTGACAAACCCAGCCTGAAAACTCTTGAGTTGTTAATCACGTATTCAGGTGCCTGGAACATCTCACCGCTGTCACCATTCCTATGGTACATATTATCGTATCAGTCCCAACTGTGTACGAGTGGTACGGCACAAGTATCTTTACAAACCAGGGTCTCCGATTTAGTAATGTAGTTCAAAGGCCTCAGCGCCACTGTAATTCACCCGCCGTTACACTGGAAGACATAGCTTCGGATCCCAAAATCTTTGCGGTGTGAAGTGGATCTACGGAGGACTGTGAACACCCGTCACTATTAATAAAATAACGGCGTTTATGGCCGCATCTACTCCACACTAGTGAACTGAGCGTCCTTGTGAACGTGCACGGGCTCTCAATCAAGCCAGCTGGCACAGAGCGGCATGCGACTCCACACGGGAGCTCTCCTGGTCTCCACAGCAGGGCGGCTGCACAGGGACCGCCAGCTGGGAAGGGTGCCTGCTGTACCTCCGCCGCCGAGCAGCACCGAGCTGGTGGCATGCTCGGAGGCACAGCAGGAAAGGTCGCTACGCCCTGGGCTCTGCAGACAATCGTATTCAAGCACCCGGGAACACTCAGTTTTATTTACAAGCACGGGCACAGACTGTGTTAGTCCTCCACAAGCAGAATCCCGTGCTAAGAATTTTATTTGCCATAAATCAACAAACGAACAGGTAGTTTTAATGGCAGCATTAACAAACATGCAACAATGTACTTTTATGTGTCAGGCATCAGTTTTGACCTTTCTACAGACTGCTCTTTAAATTAGGTCAGAAAAATCGTCATCTACCTGTGCTCTGACATTTCAATACTAGACCAAGGGTAAGGGATACCAGACCCAAGAGCCAGCAGAGAAGAAAATCACGTACGTTCCCAGATTCGCCATCCTGCAAACTGACTCTAGGGAAGATGCAAGTAGACTTTTTGGAGAATCTAGCCTGACACCATCCGCACAGCAGGGATGAAGGACTACCTATCCCAGCATCATTTATACCAGCCATTTCAGAAGAAGACGTATTTGCAAATGCACAAAAGCATCAAGAAAAATATTGTTACACTTGTTCCTTCATCCAAATACATTCATGCAAACAAAGCCCCACGACGGCTTGTATAACGGGAGTCAACTTGCAAGCCTTAAGAAAGAGGAAATGCAGGGCGATGTGCGTTACCTGCAGCGCCGAGCGACCTGGGACAGACAGCTTTGCCTGCAAAGTGAAGGGAAACGGTGTGTCAGGGGCAGCGATGCAAGAACTCGGCTAATCTTACTAGAAGCTCTCTTTCTGTGGAGTCCTTGCCGAATTTAAAACTGCTCTCCCCAAAATAAATCTCCTGGAGTGCCGCAGCCCCATTACCCGCTCCTGCAGGGAACTCTTAGCACAGCTGTCGTTCCAGTCCCCACACCCCCATACACATACTCCTGCCCTGGGAGGCACTTAGAAAAGCCTGCCTCATAAAGGGAATCTTATAAATATTTACACCGCATTTCTATATTTAGGCATATCACTTCTGCAACAGCAACAAGGCTGTGTCAAAATCATTTTATTTATAAATCTGTCAGGGAAAGCAAACAGCAGTAAATAGAAACCCACACAGACAGCAGGCTACGACATTGTTTGAAATTACATTTATAATACCGAAACATGGTAATGCAAAATCAAAGTTGTAAGAGACGGCCCTTGGAACTGCAATTTCTTAACCAGAAAAGCGGCAGGGTATGAATGTGGTACGGTGCTGTAAACCGAAGGCTAGAGCCAGCTTCTCCTTTCAGTGACACTGGGCACAAACCCAGCGTAATTCCATCGATCTCAGTGGTGCAACGAGAAGCAAATTTTGCCTTTAGAAGGCAAGATATGAAACTTCATTTCAGCAGATAAAAAGAGGTTGGCTGGAGAGCTGTGAAAGTGGGAGTAGTAGTTTGTTTTAGTGGCCTCAGGAAAAATTCACTTAATACTTTTGGGTAATGCAAAGCTTTGAAAACCTGAATGTTTAGATGCCTTCTGAGAACTCTTGAGAGACATACAAGTGTCAACGTGCTGTTATTTGTCAGCTCTTTTAACAGGGGGGGGGGGGGGGTAAACA
>NW_008796211.1:224252-224795 GCF_000699145.1 Aptenodytes forsteri
GGCTTTTTATACCGGGGGGGGGGGGGGGAATCAAAAGATATCTACTTGTCATATTGCCTGGTCATGTTTGTCACACGATGTCTTCTTAATCACAGAAGCTACTTAGGTGTGAGGTGAACCTGATGTGCCGAGAAAACCCACTTAAGTTAGCAGAATTATTAATGATGAAGATAGACTTGGGGGTGTGAGAGTTTGCAGGCTTGAGTAACAAGAAAAAAAAAAGTACAATTTCAGGAAAGTGCAGAGTAAATACCTTTTTAGTAGGAATGGAGTCGCAACTCGTATTACAAGACAAACAGTATCTTGTAGGCTCTAGGATGCATTTTTTTTATTCTTATGGCTAGAATACCAGGTCTTTGCAATAATACGCAAAGGAAAGGGTCCTTTGCAAGTCGGTTTCTCTGAGAAAACCAACCCCAGTGAACAGCTTGGCCAGCCGGTATGAAGGCAGCCAGGCCCAGAGACGGTGAACCGACGGCGGACCTCTCCACACCCTGCGGGCTTCTGCCCCTAGGCCGGGGTGGTCGGGTCGCAGGACGAACG
>NW_008796211.1:226592-232847 GCF_000699145.1 Aptenodytes forsteri
TTTTTTTTTAAATAAAAGCTAACAAAAATGCTGTCCGTGGCGTAAAATAATTCATATACCGTGTCATCATTTTGTATTGCATTGCTTTCTACTAAAAAAAAAGTAATATTTAACTTTCCCATTTCATATACAAACATAGCTAAAGCAATGCGCACGTGTTCGGTCTTTTTTTAAATTCAGGCAGTCTTGAACCGTGGATTTAAAATGAATTGTAGTTAATTCTGTTTTTTAAAGTGTTAGCAGAGAGGCTATTTTTATAAAATATGTCTAACTGCTTTGCTGCTTAACCAATTTAAAACAAAGTTGTTTTTAATTAGGTTGTGTTTGGAGAGAGGAGGCAGTGGAAAAAAAAAAGAAACAGTAAACCTGCAGTTAGGTTTTATTATACTTATCCATCCATTAGGTTAATCGGGATTCCTGCAGTGCTGGTAAGAGAAAGAATCTTTCACTAGAGGCAGACCGGTTCTGTGTTTATATTGTGTAAAATAGAATATCAGATAATGTTATATAGAGTTCGTGTAATTAGTAAGTACTCTAAACACAACCTTTGGATTTAACTGTAGAAAGTTTGCAGGTTTACATAAAGCGCTTGCAAGGCTTGTATGAGAACAGAAAATAGCCCTGGAGCAGGTACTATATTCTCCCCAAAATGAAATTGCTTCAAAGGCTTAAATTGCTTTCATCAGCATCTAGAAATACGTTGTTCCTGAACTTACAGTGAGTATAGTCGATAATTTAGGGTTTTGAGGTACAGGGTGGCAGATGTATTCAAGATATAGGTCAGAAAGTTAATCTGAAAACCCATCTGAATTTGGCTTCTGTTTTAAGTTCTCTCATAACGCCACTGTCAGGGAGTTAACTTCTGCACTATTTCACGTGCTTCCAAGATTTCAGGAGCCGTTGCAGTTATAACATTATAGGATTTCTTTTAAGTTAATCTCTCTAACCTTGACAGGCTTCCTAGTAATCCTTTATTCTTTCAATTTCTGGTCGTCTTGTTGAAGTGTGTAAACATTAAGGCCTTGTTTTGTGAAGACAGTGTTTGAGCAGTTTTAAACTTGTAGAATTCCCTAACGAGCTAGAGATGGGATTAGGCAGATTTGGCAAAGGATAAGGAGGGAAATAGAATCACATAAAAGCAAAGTTACTTCTTCGGTATTGTGCATCAAGCCGGCAAGATAGAGAATTCTGCTCTTCTGGTTTTCGCTCTGTAAGATCAGACTGCTTCTTCTGTTAGACCTGGCTAAGTTCCTCAGAGAACAGAGGAAAAAGCCAAAAAGCAAGCTTTTTTGAAATATTTTTAGAAAGTGGGGTAATTATTTATGAATAATCACCTCTGATACTAAATAATTGTTACCACATCTACAGTTCTGAGTGGATTTTGCAGTCAGAATATTGTCTTGTAAGTCATGTGCAAGCGTGATGGTTAACTTTCATGAAAGAGGATGTTAGATTACTGACAAGGAGTACATGCTAGGGGAAGACTGCAGAGGCCCTCATTTTGTTTTGGTTGACAAGGCTACTTACCTTATTCAGACAAAGGGGACACTGAAGTTTTTGCAGGACCAGAGCATAGCTCTGTAGTTAAACGTTCTTCTCTTGAAGATTCTTTAATACAGAAACATCCAAGAAATAAAATACATTTAAAAAATTGATTCAGAAGTTCATACCTCCATATACTTAACCTTTTTCTTTGTCATTTTATCTGTGGTGTGTGACTTTTCCATAAAAAAAATTAAGTTATCCGATTAAAATAATTAGAAGCCTTTTTCCCTTTCATTCATCTCTTGCTTATTTTGTACAGCATCAGTTTTTACCATTCTCAGTTAAGTCATTTAAATTGGCCATATGTCGATAGTAAATCGTATCCTTTCAGTCCTGCTGTTTTATTTTGGAAGTGCTCTTTCTTTGTAGTTGTACCATCTGCTTCTGCAGCGTTGAACTCTCGATTTACTACCAAAAAACAAAGATCAATATTATCTTTCATCTTATATAAGGAAAGGTCCAATATAAGTCTTTAAGAGCAGTAATTGATCTTGCGATTTAAACCTGGATTAAATTTCTCCAGTTGAATGTGATTACAAAACTGCTGTTCCACTTGTTTAAATATGACTGCCAGCTCCACCCTTTCCCACTTCCTCCTAATTCATTCAGTTTTTATAGGAGGCATGCAGGGTTGGCTTGATGGATAATTCCACAATTCTGTCAAATGGTTTTGTTTCTTTGTCTTAATTGCTTACAATATATTATGTGTGTATCAGAAAATTGAGAGTGCTCTTCACTCCTGGCCTCGCTTTATGTGATACAAAAATTACTATTCTCCTGTATAAGAATGAAAAGGCGTTAATTTCTTTCGTAACAGTAACAACTCACTAGGCTGCTTTGCCTTCCCATGGACATGCATCGCATTTCAGGACTTACTGAGTGGTTGGTTACTGACTCCAAACAAAAATATCTGGTAAAAGTTGCTGCTTGATGTTTCGAAGTTCATACTCCGATCTTAGATTAGACTTTTAAGTATGAAATGAAATTAAGCTTTCTGTATAAACTTAGACACAATTTTATCCCTTTCTCATCTCCTAACTTGTTTTTTAAAAAAAAAACACAACAAAAAACCCAAAACCAACCACACACAACAACCAAAATCTGAGTGAGTTCCCAGTTTGCAAGTGTTAGGCCATAAAGGTGTCACAAACTGAATGTTTTTTTTCAATATGAATAAGTTTTTTCAATACCGTATAGTTGACAGTCTGGCTTTCACAGTAACTAACCTGAAGGGATGGGAAGTCAAGCAGATGCAAGTTCTGCACTTCCCATCAGGATGCTGTAAATATAGTTTGTTCAGAGCAGTCAGGATGTGTTCGTCTTCACTAGCAAGCACCTAATACACTTAATTTCCTCTTCTCTTTTCCACATACCTAAGGAAAAGGGGAATATGTCTTCTCTTAGTGTGTTTTCTTTAATTTTCTAGCGGTGGGTGGAGATTGTCAGCATGTAACAGGTTCTCTTTATTCACAAACTCAAAATCCCCAAGTAGGGTTGATTTTTATCTTCTTTGATCCTGAGTGAAACTGACTTAAGGCTTGTCTGTTCAGTGTGTGTGTGGTTTTTCATTTTTCTGGAGCACAGCAGTAGCATGTTTATACTGTAGCTTAATTCTAGGTGGGAGGCACAGGATGCTAGGGAATAAAGTGGGCAACTCTGTGTTTGTTTTGGTCATTTTTTTCCGCGCTTTCTACCCCATTTGCAAAGCTCACTGGCAGAGGCTGTAATAGTGTAAGGAAATGCTTTCAGATTTAATGAATGAATGCTGTTTTATTTGGTTGTAAACCAATGGTATGCGGAATAGTTCAGTTACTTGTGTATTTGATCAAAAATCTTAGTTGACAAAATTAGTTTAGATCCTAGTGTTGCATTAAGGTGGCAGAAGCAGTTCCAGTGTATTCCAGCAAAACTGACATTTTCGTACGCTGTTTTTTGAGCAGTGGTTATCGGTTTGAAATGGAAATGAGTTGAAATTGAAAGCTATCAACCATACAAAATGGAATAGGCTGTCAAAATACTGTCTGGTTAAAACAAATCTTACCCAAAGCAGATGTATTCCTACAGTCACTGTTGGTGCCTGTTGAGGCAACATCATAGTGAGAAAAAGAGCTGAAGATAGGGAGATGGATAGAGCAATATCAAATAAGCATGGATTGCATGAAAGTAGAACATTTTTCTGCCTGAACGTAGTGTGAAGTTCTAGTTTCTTCACATGATTGTCAAAGGTGGCAAGTCCAGAGTTCTGCAGCATTTGTTTATTTCAGTAACTCATGAAAAGGAATTTTTTTCTGAATAATGATTGAAGGCCCTTTTCCATACTGATGAATGAATCTGAAAACTGAGGGGAAATAGTATTGGCATGTTCAGTTAAGTTGTGTATAAACAATAAAAAATGAAATGTGATGTAACTTGATTTTAGTGTATGAGGTTTCTTTCCTGTTTAGCAGTTAATGTGGTTAGCAGGTAAACTTTTCTTTTTTAGGTAATGAATTTCTTTATTAATTCCTGTTCTCTACTGAAGGGAAACAAAGTTGATGGGTAGTGTACTGATTTGGCTTAAATAGACAGCCAAATCTAAAAAAATAAAACCTTAATAAAAAAACCTGAATATAAGTCTGGTTTTAGTTCTGGCTGAATGTGTGGTGTTAGAAGTGCTGTCTTAAATGAATGGTTAAAAGCAGCAGAGCAAAATCGTACCTAACCATATATAGGAAGTGAAGCAGTCAGTAAACTGAGTATGTTAGGTACGTATATAAATGAAAGCTTCAGGTGAAGAAAACCAGAAGTAGAACAGTATTTGATGCTGGAAAAAGTTTGAGGAGGTTTTTTCAGTAGTTTAGTCAATATTTCTAGTTAATGTCAGATGATGTCATTTTGTTTAAACAGTGAATAGAGTCTCTTGACCTGCACTTTGTCTAGTTTTTATTTTGTGTTGTATATTGACTCCCAGAACTTCAGTGTGGGACTTAACGCACTTTGTCTACTGGCCTACCCTATTGAGAAGCACAATATTGTGCCATATTTCTTCACCTTTTCTTGTCTTAATGTTTTATGGCTTGGGGGTGGGGAGGAACACAAATTTTACCAGTGGGGGCATGGGTCTCTTCAGTGTAGGACCCCATCTGTTGTTTCAGCCATAAATTCTTAGGACTCCCGTAGTAGTTTTCCAGTTTCCCACATATCTTCCTTTCTCCTTGAACAAAACCAAAAAATCTTGGTATTTGTCTCACCGGTAGGCACAGTAGGAGGGAGAAGGAGGCGGCATCTTGTTTTAACATCGTCTTTGTGCTGCACAGAAGTATGGCAGTGAAACGATTCTGTGTGCCTCCAGAGTATGGTCCGCACCAATAAAATCTTACCAGTGCTTGACAAGTCTTATATACTTCTCCTGTTTCATATACTTTTGTATACTATATAAAGACTTCAGGCAGTCTTTAGTATTTTTTATTTTTCTATAAAATATCTGCTTTATCACTCTGGAGCAGAAAAAAGTTTCCGTTCTTACATGAGTCTATCTTTAAGTTATGTTTTGCGTTGAAGGTGATGAGGAGTAGTTAGCCTGGATTTATGAGGGGGAAATCACGCTTAACCAACCTAACAGCCTTCTACAATGAGGTCATTGGCTCGGGTAGAAGGGGGGAGAGTTTACCTCAGCTTTAGTAAGGCTTTTGACACCTCATAGACAAGCTGACGGTGTACAGGTTAGATAAATGGACAGTGAGGTGGATTGAAAACCGGCTGAACGGCTGGGCCCAGAGGCTGGTGGTCAGCGGCACAAAGTCCAGGTGGAGGGGAAGTCACTGGTGGTGTTCCCCGGGGTGTACCCAGGGGCCAATACTGTTTAACATTTTGATTAATGACCTGGATGCTGGGACAGAGTGCACCCTTAGCAAGTTCGCAGGCGATGCAGAACTTAGAGTGGCTCGGACACCAGGTGGGTGTGCTGCCATCCAGAGTGACCTGGGCAGGCTGGAGGATTGGGCCGTGAGGGATCTCTGTGAAGTTCAACACAAGAAATGCAAAGCTCTGGCACTGGGGAGGAATAACCCCAAGCACATGCTGGGGGCTGACCAGCTGGAAAGCAGCTCTACAGAGAAGGACGTGGGCGTCCTGGTGGACAGAGCCAGCAATGCACCCTCATGGCAGAGAAGGCTAACAGTATCTTGGGCTGCACTGGGAGGAACTTCACCAGCAGCAAGAGGGAGGTGATCCTTCCCCTTTGCTCAGCACTGGTGAGACACATCTGGGGTGCTGTGCCTAGTGCTGGGCTCCCCAGAAGAAGAGGGACATGGACTTACAGAAGCAGGCCCAGTGCAAGGCCACCAAGATGATGAAGGGACTGGATCATCTGTCAGACAGGGAGAGGCTGAGAGAGCTGGGACTGCTCAGCCTGGAGAAGAGGAGGCTCAGGTGGGTCTTATCCATGCGTATAAATACCTGATGGGAGGGAATGAAGATGAGGGAGCCAGACTCCTCAGTGCTGCCCAGTGAAAGGGCAAGAGGCAATGGAAACAAATTAAAAAAACTTGAAGTTCCATCTGAATACAAAAAAGCGCCGCTTTTTGTCGTAGGCGTGGTCAAACAGTGGCAGAGGTTGCCCAGAGAGGTTGTGGAGTCTCCATCGTTGGAGATGTTCATTACCCGACTGAACACAGCCCTGAGCAACCTGCTGTAGCTGACCCTGTTTTGAGTAAGTGGTTGGACTAGACA
>NW_008796211.1:232889-256525 GCF_000699145.1 Aptenodytes forsteri
AGGAATCACGTCAGTGGCAGTAGCTAATAGTGAAGACTTTAAAGGAAAGTACAAGAAATCCTTAGGTGGGTAAACAGAATACTTCATTATTTTCTATGTAGGTAGATCTCCTAATTTCTGCTGTAAAAGCTCAAGAATTTGCTTTTTTAAAAAAACAAATTTTTGTAAAGTAGCTAAAAGTGCTGCTTAAATATTTAATAAATTTGCTAGGAATGTGTGCCTTGGTTATTACAGTTATAAATGTGTACAAATTCATTTATACCTACCGATGTTGTGTTGCTAAAAACTTCAAAGCTCCAGTCATATTTCAGAGAAGGAGTATCAAGGTTGCCAGGACACTCAGTGTACCCAGTCAGTGTTCTGGTAAGTTAGCAGTCTGATTCTTGTGATGATCAGGCCCTAAAAAAATCATTTTCATCTTCAAATTTCAGTATTTTCAGCTGCTTCTCAGGCCAGCTTCATACCAAATCAATTTTTTTTGTCGTTAGGGTTTCCTTTTTTGTTAAATTGAAATAGTAATAGTTGTTCATTCTCAAGTGCTAATTGGGATTTGTAAGTATACAGTTTCATCAGCGCTGGAATGTATAGAATCATAGAACTGTAAAACAGCCCAGGTTGGGAGGGACCTTGGAAGATCATCTGGCCCAGCCTTTTGTGGGAAAGGGAGCATAGCTGAGATTATTTAGCACGCTGTCCAGCCACATCTTGAAAACCTCCGGTGATGGGGGCTCTACCACATCCCTGGGTAGTTTGTTCCAGGAAATGATTGTCACTGTAAAAAAAAAAAAAAAGTACTGGAATACTGTGGTAAGGTCCTCCTGATCCTTCTCTTCTCCAGGGAGAAGAGACCTAACTCCTTCAGTATTTCCTCATGGGGCAGGTTCTCCATACCATTGATCATCTCATGGCCCTCCTTTGGATCCTCTCCAGTCTGTCCACGCCTTTCTTGAATTGCGGGGACCAGAACTGGACGCAGTACTCCACGTGCAGCCTGACAAGTGCTGGGTAGAGTGGGATGATCACGTCTCTTATCTCTGCTAGCAATGCCCCTGTGGATGCAGCCCAGGATCCGATCTGCCTTTGTTGCTGTAGTGGCACGCTGCTGACTCAGGTTCATCTTGTCGTCCACCAGGACCCCCAGGTCCCTCTCAGCGAGGCTGCTCCCCAGCCACACGGATCCCAGACCGTACTGGGCTCTTTGGTTGTGTCATCCCAGGTGCAGGACCTTGCACTTGCCTTTGTTAAACTTCATGCTGTTCTGGCTAGCCCACTCTTCCAGCCTGCCCAGGTCTCTCTGTAAGATGGCTCTCCTTTCTGACATGTCTACCTCACCACCCAATCTGGTGTCATCAACAAACTTGGTGAGGGTGCTTTCAATCCCATCATCCATCTCATTTATGAAGATGATGAACAGCGTGGGGCCCAGTATCGATCCCTGGGGGACCCCACTTGTGACAGGGTGCCAGCCAGAGTACAAACCACTGATCACCACACTCTGAATGTGGCCCGTGAGCCAATTTCCTACCCATCTTGCAGACCACCCATCCAGGCTGTATCGTGCCGGTTTGTTCAGTTAATGTTAGTGTTGAGATGTTAGCTGTATGTAATTATATTTGAAGAAGTTGAGTATGTTAACTACACGGTAATATTTAAAACGTTACAGTTTTCTGTTAAGGATTACTGTCTTTGGCTCAGTAGGGGTGGGTATATGATTTTCTTATTAATAGCTACTTACAGGTATTTGGACAAGGGTTTCTCTATGAACTTCCCCTTGCAGAGTGCACTGCTTTCTTTTCCAGAGTAGTTTCCAGAAACCATCTGGGTTTAGCCAACCTTTGATAATCAGCTCAGGAATAACATGGTAATTCTGTGTAGATTTGTGTAAGAAGCTTTTCTAAAATTTTGGCTCTTTTTTATTTTTATTATTTTAAGTCCACCTCTTGCTTTCTGTAAAATTATGCGTATGTATGCAAATGTTCACCCATATCTAGGACACGCACAAAAGGATATTCTGTCGGTGGCTTACTCATTGGGTTTTGTATGGTTATTTTATAGGTGAATTGCATCATCTTTTTCTATAGATAAAATTTAAGATTAACCATAAATCAGTCAATTCCTTTTTTCTGTTGCCAACTGTTAGTAGAGTAACACTGGAGACATTACAAGATTCAAGCGTGGATACTTGCTTAATCCAGAATATTAAGGAATTGCTTGCATTATACTTGTTCAATCCATACCTTTTCCCCAGATTTTTTTCTTGCATAGATTTTTGTGCTTTCTAAGCATCCGTGGAGAGATTTATAAATCAATCAATTCCTTTTTTCTGTTGCCAACTGTTAGTAGAGTAACACTGGAGACATTACAAGATTCAAGCGTGGATACTTGCTTAATCCAGAATATTAAGGAATTGCTTGCATTATACTTGTTCAATCCATACCTTTTCCCCAGATTTTTTTCTTGCATAGATTTTTGTGCTTTCTAAGCATCCGTGGAGAGATTTTTTTTGTTCTTTCCACTCCTTGGCAATAAAAGGGATGCTAGAAAAATGTCTTTATTCCTCCAAAAGCAAAATGTTACCAAGCCTCTGTAGTAATCATCTCGTTCCATATTCAAGTCTAGAAACAGGTTGGTTTTTTTTCTTTTCTTAGTTGTACACACGGTTCTTTTATGTCACGGTGTTGGATTTGTTGTGTATGGATTGTACTCTCTAGGTTATATTCCCCCACTGTTGTTCCTAGTGCATGTGGGAAGCATTGGCCGTGTTTTAATTCAGGCATTGTACCTATCTTTGATTTCTACTGTATAACTGTCAGGGTTTCCTCGTTATAGAAGCAGTTATCTATCCATAGGCGTGATGCACCTCTCTAGAGAGGCATTCCAGCTTGCAAGAGGAGGTGAGAGTGGAGCACAAAACAAAAACCTGTGCTTGCTTAGAGAGGGTGAGGTGCAAGGAGGAGGAGGAAGGTGAAGGAGCCTCTGGTACATTTAATGAAGTTAATGGCAGACAACTTGAACAGTATCTCAGAAACTCCTTAATTATTGCTAAAGAGTATCTGCTCATTTGTGTGGCAGTATTAACATTGTTTCTGTAGTAGTTACTCTTAGTTCAAACAGAAAAAGGAATATTTTTGACCTGAGGGCACAAGTAGGAAGCATGTAAAAATGAGAAGCTTCTTGCTAAAAACTTAGAGTTCCAGAATTCACTCTCTAAGCTGATCCTTCAGTAAGAAAATGCAGGCTGTTCCAAGAGCTTTTTTTCAGCTAGGTTAGCTATATTTCACCTGCTTATTGGTGGCTCTTGCAAAAATGAGATAGGCAATCAGTCTTCTTTTCAGTAAGTATATATCAGGTAGGATTGGAAGAAATCTTTTGGCTTTGTTGGCTATTATGCTGTTGTCACATCTCTGTCTCTTGTAAAGCTGATAGCATTGTTTGTTACAGCAGTTGGAACTTTTAGAACCTTTCTTTCCTTAGTGAAGTTATTTAAATGTATTCCTTTTTGACTGTATGCTTATCTTGCTCTTTCATCTTTGCATAGTCTTTTTGTTAAGATGCACTGAGGTTTTTGGTTGATCTGTTTTGTTCTAGCCCAGAGTTGATCTAAACTCTGCTTGAAAGTGTTTTGACGGCTTCTTTTGGAGGTGTGTGCAAGTCCCACGGTTAACAGGTTGGCACAGCTGGTGTACCGAGGACTGCCTAAGGTAGTGACTTTCCATGTTAGTTGGCTGGTTCCTAGTCCTGAAGTGCAGCATGGTTCAGTTTTCCACGTGCTGTTTCTAAGGGGTTTTGGAACAGTCAAAGGAGAAAAGCAGAATTACTCTTCATTAGGCTTACATGGGTATGCTTACATGCATTGTACTGCGTCTTAGAAAAATGCATAGGGATGCAAAAGGGATAAAAACCCCTCGCTCCCTTTCTTAGAAGAGCATGTAACACTCAGTTTCACGCATACTGGACAAGGAACACTTACTGGGCTTCAAGTTCGTTTCATCTCTTGTTTCATTATCTTAAAGGTGCATCCAGTGTAGTAGTCGATACATATTTGCGGGGCTTTTTCTGGCAGGAAGTTCTTTGTGATGTGGAGAACTGTAAAGGCTTGGTCAAAAATTGGTGACTAATGAATAGTAACTAACAAGACAGAAGGAGGACGTGAATTTAGTAAAGTCTGAGTGAAACTTACCTTAATCTCTACAAATAATGTACATAAAGGAAGTAATGCGGCCTTACAAATCTGACAGAGATGGGGGATAAAGTGTTAAAAGGCGGAGTCTGGATAAAAATGGTAAACTAAGAAGGCATTTTAGGCTGAGAGAAATTGTAAGACTGAAATGAAACTTGAGTGAATAGGAGCATCAAGTCTTCAGATGGAAAGCTTGAGAGGGGATGGTTGGTGTTAATGGGGTAAGAAGAAACAAATAACAGGATTTTTTGTTGTGCTTTTTTTTTCTTTCTCCTCTGTCTTCATGAGACCATACTTGAGATTTCTGTGTGCCATTTGAAATTGAGGATTTTCCCGGTTCGAGGTAATCATCTTTGCTCTCTTTTGCTTCTAATGGGAACAGAGCTCACATAATCTTAGGAGGTGATAACAAGTATCTGTAATGTGTGAAAGGTACTAAGGCAGTGGCTGAATTGATAGGAGGGGAGCTCTGGCCACGACTCCCAGAAGTTCTCCATTCTTCTTACAGGTTTTGTTGAAGCAGCAAGGTGTGGCTAAGGAGAGCTTTGACTGAAGTGTATATGGCATTTGATGACTGTTTTTCCTGTGCACCATAACTTTTTTCTAGACGGAAATAGAGAGGTCTGCAGCTATTACCAACATCTACATTTGTACTAAGTTGCTGAAAAACACTTTTACTCCCCTTCAGCACTTTCTCCTCCCCAACCTACTGTGTACCTAAGTAAAAATTGCAGCGTACTGTAACAACAGAATCCTTTAGTGGAACAACAAAGCTTCATAATACTTGCTTGTCCCACATGTAAAAAGGAAATATGTAAATAAAAGGATTTGGTTGAACAATGTGACATGCTTCCACACACAATAGCAGCTGCCTCCTTCCAGATGGTAAATTCACCATCTGCTACCTCTTTGTGAACAGCCTGTGCCTTGCACGGACCTTGTGGTGTGTCCACGTTGGGGGCCAAAAGTCCTGTTACTGTACCGTGAGCTTGCTGAAGGGATGCAGCGTAGCTGCATTCCCGCTCACAGTAGAAAGTGCTGGCTGGGCCTAATGAGGCCAGAGTGACTGGGTGTCTGGTACTCAGCATCCTCCGTGGAGCGGAGGAAAATTAAGGGGCTCATGTTTGCAGGACAGAAGTAAGAGCTCTAACTGCAGTGCAACTCATTTCACGAGGTTCATGACCTGGCTTGCGGCTGTAGTGTCGGGACCATTCTCCTACGCAGCTGTGTGTTGCTTGTGTTTATATATAAGCTGTTTGTGATGCTGTTGTGTCTGTGTTCTGTCTGTTTGCTGTAATTAAGATTGTGATACATAGGGTTGGAGTTTTGAACCTGCTGCTTTTGATTTAAACTGGCGGATGGGAGTATTTTCTTGCACAGTTTCTGACTGGTTTGTGAAACATGGAAGCCTATTACTGGTATTCTCTTAGAAGCAAAATAAAGGTCGCAATTCAGGTAACAAGTTTACAAGTTTGTTATAGCAGTTAAATGGGTGGTCATGGAAACAACCACCTAAATTGGGATCTATAGTTGGTAAGACATTTTATAGTTGAATCACTCCATAACATTGTGTTGCAAGGCTACTTGCGTTTTCTCTTTTAATGCATCTCATGATAGCTGTTGTCTTGTCAGGGCGCTAGCTGTGATTCAGAATGTCATTTAATTATGTTTGCTCAAAACACTGTGAAAACAGTGGATTGACAGCATTTAAAGATTTGCAAAGTTAACGTTAGAAATTCAAAAGTGTTCCTAGGTAGCGCTAGGCAAGCAAGCAGAGGTGACTGACTAGAAATGATAGGGATCTTGTTTTGGGCAATGATGGAGGATGTACATCTAAGTGGTAGTGAGTTATGGTTTTGAATGCACACATTTGGTAAGTCACAGCCACTGAGGTGACTGTAGATTTACGAACAGCTAGGCAGGTTGTTTATTTGATACCCACCTATCCAAACCTTAATTCCTTTCATGAGACTCGTAGTGCACTGTAGGTAGGACTTTTACATCTGTTCAGAAGCTGTATTTGAGGTGAATGAAGAGATCTGGTTAAGCATTTCTTCTAACTATGAGCACATTAAACTCAAAGCTGTTAAAAATGCTGAAATTGTTCATCTTGACCTATAAAACTCGAAATGGTGCAGAGCCTCCAAAGAGGGAAAGGTAGTTTCTTGTGACGTATTTTTGCAGAAACACTGAACTCAAGCTCTGTTGAGTTACCTGATTGAGGGTTAAAACCAGAGGATCTGGGATTTATTTTATTTCAGAATTTGTGATAGCCTGGTCCTATCCTTCAGAGTGTTCTGCACTCTTTATTCTCTGATGAAATTACAACAAGTAGGGCAGGTTTCGTAGTTTAGTAATTTCTGTTGTACCTTCTTTGGATAGCATTGAATATTGGATGGATATTCCTTTACAACTGATAATACAGCTTAAGTGATCTTAATTTTTCACTAGTATGGATTTGTGCTCAGTATATTAGCCAATATTTGCAGAAAAATTGATCTATGGATGTATTTCAAAGCAAAAAAACCCCCAGAAATATTAAAAACAAGATAATGCTGCTCCTTAATTGAGTACTTGATATCCTTAGATCAAATACTGCAATTTTGTAAAATAGTCTTTACTATTTACTATCAGACTAGTTGAAGATAATCAGTATTTACTATCAAACTACTTGAAGATAATGATGCAGAGTTGCAGACTGCATCTTCATGTAACACTGAAAACAGGTGATAGCTGGATGAAATATAAGACGTGCACTTCTAAAAATGAAGTCTTTCAACACTCTTATGCTGTATATGGCTTGAATAAAGCGGTTCTGTCTAGTGATGAAACTCTGCTCTCTGGAAAAATGCAGTTATTTCCCAACAAGCATTTTGCATATTTTAATGGTACCTTAGAACGTTGTACTTCAGTGTGTATCTGTTTTTTAAAAATGTGTGCTATCTACAGAGGCTTCCTGAGGATATCAGTTAAGCTGTTTTGTGCTATCATTGCTCAATATTGACTGAACTACTGCCATTTGTATCTTCATATCAGTTGGTAGTTAAAGTCAGTGTTAATGCTTATTCCTGTAGCTAGTGGTATAGAGTAATTTGTGCATTCCACTAATGCATAGCAAGCTGTAAAATACAGTGTATTTTGTACCAGCTGTTAATATGTCAAATATGTGCTCAGTGACACTGAATTTAATTGCACTTAGAAGTTAACTAGAATATTTATTTCAGAAAACAAAGCTTTTCTGAAATGGGAGAGCAGTAATTTTTAACCCTGCTTCTACTTTACCTGGTAATAAATGTCTTCTGTTATGCTTGATATAAAACTACTGAATGGGAGAGAATGTATATAGCCTGTTCAGTGTTAGAGTAAGTGATCTCCAATAGGTGGGATATACTAGTGTATATATATATATATTGCTGTCACTGGCAAGGAGGGTGTCCTCTTTGTTCAAAGTTTCTGGTCTTAAAATTTGAGCACCCAAGTTTGTGCTATCACTGTAAGAAATCCTGGTCCCTTACAGAAAAGCTGAATATTTTGTTTGCAAGTAATCCTGCCTTTTTGTTTTTCTAGTATATTTTTTTATTAGTAATTTGCATTCTTATTAACGCTCCCACCTTCTCCATTTCGAAAGTATGCCTTTAAGTTCGGCATTGTAACGCAATGTGTCAATAGAGTTAAGATTATTTTTCTCAAGTGGGTGATAAATAGGAACTTGAGCACCCGTTTGTGCTATCACTGTAAGAAATCCTGGTCCCTTACAGAAAAGCTGAATATTTTGTTTGTGCGTAATCCTGCCTTTTTGTTTTCCTAGTATATTTTTTTATTAGTAATTTGCATTCTTATTAACGCTCCCACCTTCTCCATTTCGAAAGTATGCCTTTAAGTTCGGCATTGTAACGCAATGTGTCAATAGAGTTAAGATTATTTTTCTCAAGTGGGTGATAAATAGGAACAAATAGAAGCTTAGTGAACCTATTGTTACTTTAAAATAGTCTTCATGGAATGTTGGTTTTAAAGGATTTCTTGATCAGGAAGGTTTCTTTAGTGGAGTTTCATACTTCGTGGAAGTCGGTCTATCACTGGCAAGGAGGGTGTCCTCTTTGTTCAAAGTTTCTGGTCTTAAAATTTGAGCACCCAAGTTTGTGCTATCACTGTAAGAAATCCTGGTCCCTTACAGAAAAGCTGAATATTTTGTTTGCAAGTAATCCTGCCTTTTTGTTTTTCTAGTATATTTTTTTATTAGTAATTTGCATTCTTATTAACGCTCCCACCTTCTCCATTTCGAAAGTATGCCTTTAAGTTCGGCATTGTAACGCAATGTGTCAATAGAGTTAAGATTATTTTTCTCAAGTGGGTGATAAATAGGAACAAATAGAAGCTTAGTGAACCTATTGTTACTTTAAAATAGTCTTCATGGAATGTTGGTTTTAAAGGATTTCTTGATCAGGAAGGTTTCTTTAGTGGAGTTTCATACTTCGTGGAAGTCGGTCTATCCAGAAGAGCGAAGCCGGGTTGTGACATGTACTGGGAAGGAACAAGCTCGGGTTTCAGCCATGCTGTGCACGCCGGCGAGCGGCATGTTTCACCCTAGGTACCTCAAAGTAGAGGGTCTTGATTTTGTTTCCTTTCCTAAAGGACCCTCCTGGTAGGGGTAGTGTGATCCACTTTTTTTTTTGCAGACCGTCTTTAAGCGACAGGTTTCTGTCCGTGAGGCTGCGTTGCTCTGGAATGGGATGAGACAGGATCTCGCTAACATAACTCAGGCTGCAGCAGCCTCAAGTGCTGTATGTTGTACAGACACAATAGGGCTTTTTCTGGTTTAACTTGTTTTGATCAGGGTGAGGAAGAGAAGCAAAGGAGAGCTATACGAGCAAGCACACAGCTTTGCCAGGGTAAACAGTGTCTATGATGGTGCTGCTTCTGCTGGTATACATGATGTTTATCAGTTTAGTCTATCTGATTTTCATTCTGATAAAAGCTCTCAGAACTTTTGCTTCCATTTTGTAGGGGAAAAAAAAAAAGCTTCTGGTCAGATTTTATCAACAGCCCAGCTTTTTTTTTTTTTTTTTTTTTTGGAACTGTAATCAGTGCAATTTTTGGTATTCTTGCATTTATTCGTTCAAAAGGCAATTTACATATGTCTTCCAAAATGCATTTTTGTGACTCTTGCAAGACATACGTGAACTGTTAGAACTAAAAGGCAAGTGGCCTGAAGTGGTAAATGATT
This sequence comes from Aptenodytes forsteri, assembly GCF_000699145.1. Lineage (NCBI taxonomy): Eukaryota > Metazoa > Chordata > Aves > Sphenisciformes > Spheniscidae > Aptenodytes > Aptenodytes forsteri. The sequence continues at coordinate 242,294 of NW_008796211.1, forward strand.
TAAATCGTCTAAAACAGTGGCTGTATGGAAGCTGATGTTTTCTTGAGTGTAGAAATTAAAGGCTGAATTAAGCATATTTAGTTGATGGATGCAGAGCTAATAAATTATTACAGTATGTAGCTCCAGAACATGGTGTGGCTTTGTGAAGGTGATGGGAACAATGCTTGGCTTTATATTTGAACGGCACCCTCCATTGCTGCTGCCTTTTTTTTTAAAAAAAAAACTTAATATTTGATCATTTGGATTAGAACAAGTGTTCTGACAAAAGCTGTGTAAATAAACTGAGGTAAGGTGAATGAATGCTTGAATGGTTACAGTCTAACCTTTACTTTAGACTGAAGTGTTCCTTTGTCATGTTTTGCAGTCTGTGATTTGCCACGCATCTGCACTTGCTTTTAGTTGATAGGGTATGCATTGTGATTAGGAAAGACTGTTTTGGGGCCGGATGGCGGTCTGGTGGCTGCTGTCTCTCCAATTCAACGCAGGCTTTGCTACAGCAGTATCTGTGTCAGCTGAGAAACAGGTTGTTACAATTCACTTCTCAATTTATGCTTTTGGAAAACCCAGCCTGAATGGAAGCCCGTGTAGGCTTAAAATATAACAGTCTTCCAAGTCAGATCAGTCATCTCTGGTTCCGTTTATTTAAAATAAGCAAATTAGGGAGGAGTGAAAAGCTGATGATATGTATAGAGCCTCCGCCCCTTGGGATAGTTCGCTGGGAGAAGCAGGTTATCTGAAGAATTATGCTGTCTTAAAAGTATTGTTTATTGACAATAAGTAAACTGGGAGGTTGAAGATGTAAAGATGTGATAACTTTGAAACAAAGGTTTGGAGTTACATCAGTTTTGACTGAAAGCTTTTGTTAGTTGCATAGGTCTATTCTGTGAGAAAAAACAAAAACCTTAATTTGTAAGGACACCCATTGTTATTCTTTTTTCAGGTGGTATCATGGAAAACTTGACAGAACAATTGCAGAAGAACGTCTTCGACAAGCGGGAAAACCTGGAAGTTACCTTATTCGAGAGAGTGATCGGAGACCAGGTTCATTTGTGCTTTCATTCCTTAGTAAAACAAATGTCAATCATTTTAGGTGAGAATTAAATGTTTTATTTTAAAATACTGTAATCTGTTTATTTTTGGGTTTAGATCACAATAGAATACAAACAGAAAACAATCACTGTATTATAATTGAGTACTTTTTACTCTATTCTTGCATGGTACAGCTTTTTACTTGTGTTTAATTGTTTTAAAATATGCTGCTTAAAAATTACTTTATAGGCTAAAGAACAAAAATGTGAGGAAACTAACAACATCTGGATAGAGAAGCCTGTCTAAAGTGGTTGTGAATAGACTTAAAGCAACGTGTAGGTTTCATTAGTCAGTCAAGGAGATTGTTTTGAGTCTGTTCCATAGTAGCCATTGTAGCTCAGAGGACATACTTGAAGTGCTAGCGCATCTGGTTGCTTCCTTAATTTTGAGGGGGAAAAAAACCCAAAAAACCAAAAAGAAAAACCCCAAGAAGAAACAAAGAGATTATGTATTTAATAATCCGAAGGTTTGCTGGAAACAGCTTTCAGTATCTGTTAGAATTGGTTGTTCTAAATACAGGTAGCTCTTTATCCAAAGTTGTAACTAGGATTATTTTACCATTGCCAAACTGTGTACATTAGTAAGTTAATCTATTCTTTAGTGTAAATGAGATGTATTCTGAGAAGAGCTTGAAGGGTAGTCAGCAAGTGGAGTGCTGCAGTGTAATGTTCATCTTTACAAAACAGGAAAGCAAATGTTTCTTCAGCAGTGAAAGAAATCTTTGTCAGTTGTCTTGATAGCCACAAACAAATTCAAAGCATATTCTTCAACTTCTGGAAGTGGGAATTACCCAGAATACCAACATATGAGCCACTATGTGCATGGTTTACAAATGTGGGGAGGTTTTGGTTGCATCTGCTGTGTGATGAAGTGTGCTTCAGAGGTCCTGATCTACCATTGACATGAAGGTGTAATTTTCTTAAGTGCAGACAATATAGTACAGAAATAGCATCTCATGTTTGCGTCTTGCTGTCTGAGCTATCCGTTTCAGCTTCTCAGCTATACTCGTTTGGGAACTGGTTACTGTGTAGCAGTAGCAGAAAAGAAAACTGTGCTAATACTTGCTTTCTAGTGTTGTTTTAGGGTCCTGGATTATTTTTAATAACTTCTACTTTCGAAGCCAGTATCAGGCAATTGACTGTTGGTTCATGCCCACCATAAAAGTGTTTCTGGCAACTGAGGTAGAAGATAATCTAACGATTTCAGATTCCCTAAGGAAAGGGTCCTTACAGTATTTTCAAACCTTAAAGAATCTTTCATTCTGAGAGCCATAAAACACACAGAGATAAGTATCCAAAGGGAATTAATTTGTTAGTTAATACTGTTCTTCAGAGATTGGACATGTTTTCTGTTTCATTCTTTGACTGCAAGTGTATATTTTTGTTTGTTATTAGATAGGCAAGTGTTACACTCAAGAACATTGTCAACCTCAAGAATAGCAGCCTTAAAGTAATTTCAAGCAAATACAGGGATGGATCTCCTATGTCCCACAGAGACACCTTTTTTTGGTGTCTCTCTTGTTTGGTTTTTTTTTTGGTTGGTTGGTTTTTTACCTTTTTTTGGTAAGTCAGAGAGATACAAAATATTTTGAAGGAAAATATTTATCTTTTAATCTTGTCCTTCAGAATTTTCTGTGATTACAGCAGTGTTTCTGTATTTGCTAGCTCAGCATTCTGAAGAAAGGTTTCATTTTAAGCTTGATGAAATAATCATCTGAAACACTAAATTTCATTTAGAACCTAATCTCTATTGAATAATTTACCAAGGAATCTTACAAAAAATATGCCAAAAGATCTAGCCTATGTCCTTAAAGTTACATTGTTTTCTGACTTCCCGTGCAGTGCTATATGCTTAAAAACTTCAGATTTCATCTCTGAAGATTCATCTTTGTATACGTGTTACATCACTGTTTGGGAGAAATAATTTAGTTGAAGGAACTGACTGAGAAGGAAGACTTTTGGGCAGGAATGTATCAGAACACTGACCTGCTAAAGAAAAAGAGTAAAAATGGAAGAAACCCATAAATAGCGTACTCATTTGGGATGAAGGATAAGTTTCTAGGCAATTGAATGTTTGGTGGTGGTTTTTTTTCCCCACCTTTTGTTTTTGAGTTGTTCACAAGCTTTGTGAAGAGGTCAAACATGAAGTAGAACACTAAGAAGATTCAAATATGTTTGTTCTTGGTACTGTAATTTATTTTGAAATATCCTTCAGATAATTTGTCTGTCTTCTGGAAACTGGAGAGACAATTAACATGAGCTTTTAAATTTATTTTTTTTTTTTAACAGCAAAATTTGCTTAGCTTGGTAATAATTTGTTTCTCAATTTCTTACATTTTTGTAAGAATGCAAGTGAGCTGCTACTCAGGACTCCTGTCTGACCTCTGTGTTGCTGGAAAAATTCAGGTCTGCTTGATGCCATCGATTTACATAATGTGGTCAATTCTTCGGATTATCAAAAATTTTTGAAGTTGTTTCAAATTAAGTACTTCTTCAATTTGCAAATGACTCTTGAGTGTAACAGGAATGTTTTAAATACTGTTAGCTCTTTTACCTAAAGAAATAATTTCTGACTGCTTTTAGAATTTGTATTGACTAGCAATGTGAACAGACATGGTACTTCCCATTTTTGATATGACAGCGCACTAACGAATCTCTGTACTTTCAGGAAAAACACAACCCTTAAAGAATAAAATGAACAGTTTTGTAAGAATACTTTGTTGTGTTAAACTACTGAAATGGTTTTGTATGCTTTTTTGCCATTAGTTAGCAAATTTTTAAATTGAGTATAAGGAGATACTTCGATTACTCCAAAGTAATTTCTTAACTTTTAACATGGATGCTAAAAAACTAAGAAAGTGACTAATTTTTGAAGGTGTTTGTTTTCTGCATTATATAATCAAGTGCAGTTATTTGTTGTTAAAATACTTTAATATGTTGTTAAATGTGTATAAGCCTGTCATAAAAAGAGTATGTCCTGTATGATACAAGTAATGATGCTGTTGTCTCTACTAGTGCATTATTTCAGTTTTCCAGGATACCCACAATACATTTTTCTGTTTAACTTCATTTAGTTCTGACAAATGTACTGGCTTTTTTGTGAATCAGCACTTCTGTTAGAGTCTTAAAATACTGGTGTGTCATGCAATATATATCCGCAATTTTTGATGAAGTATTCAGTAGCTAAGATTTACTTATGTGTTTATGGAGGGCTTGTAATACTGCATTTTGCTGAATGTAGACACTGCTTTAAAAATTAAATATTATCCTAATATCTTTTTTCTAAAAAAAAAAAAAAAAAAAAAAACTGGTAGCAAAATATTTTCTTATGTCAAGCTTCTTTTTTTTTTTTTATCAACAGGAATATTGCCATGTGTGGGGACTATTACATTGGTGGACGTCGTTTTGCTTCACTCTCGGACCTAATCGGTTATTACAGTCACGTCTCCTGTTTGCTGAAAGGGGAAAAGCTCTTATTTCCAGTAGCACCTCCAGAGGCAAGTAGTAAAATTTTTATAGTAAAATTTTTGTGTCGCTCACTTAAATGTTAGCAACTTTAATCACCATTCATAGCTTTCTTTTGGAAAAAGCATTGTAGAAAGTTTCCTGTAGTTCTACATAGGCTCAGCATATGTTGAAGTATAAGGACTATAAAAATGCATTCTTACTGATACAAAGTAACAATTAAAAAAAAAAAAATTGCTGTTTAAGGAATATGTGTAATGAGAAAGCTAGATGTCGGGTGTTGCAGTTATCTCCAAATGTAGTAATAGCATTGTAAGTAAACAGAGATAAACAAGAAAATGTGCAGTTCTTGGCTAGTAAGGAGCACCATTGTAATGTAACCTCTACTGTTTTGTGATATTTTGTGTATCTAACAACAGTTTCAAAATATTCATCCTGGAAGTAACCAAGGTTTCTGAAAATGGGGCTTCTTTCACATGCCCATCCTTAAAACAATATAAGTCCTCCCCGCCCCCCCCAACAAAACCCAAAACCTAAATAAAGATGTTTCTGAATGTTAAACTTCTGTAAATTTCCACTCTAAGTGGAAGAAAGTTTAAAAGTATATTTTTATGGAAATTATCTTGCTGGTAATTTATTTTGAACATGATAAACATACATTATGTGTCATGCTAGAAGACGAAACAAAATGAGAGCTCTCGTAGCTAAGTGTATGTATAACGCTAGCTCTCAGTGGTTTTGAGCTTTGAAAATTTAAAACTGGCAAGGGGGATATAAGTGACTGTTACCAGTCCTTTGCCTCAGAATAGCATAATGCTGGGGAGAAGAATCCTACAGTAGAAAGAGGGAAAAGTATTATCTTTGCTCTCTTCTCTTAAATTGTAGCCTGTGGAGGACAGAAGGAGAGTTCGAGCAATTCTACCTTACACCAAAGTGCCAGAAACTGATGAAATAAGGTATGTTTTAATAATAGTAGCAGTTGTGAAATTCTCAAGAGTATTTATAAATACAAATACTATACTAATATAGTATGTGTTCATATGCAAATACTGTCCAGTTGCATCTTAAACTTAACACAGTTAGGTTAAAGGATGATGCCTTTCTGGTTTTTTGTTGGAAATAGCAATAAGACTTTTTATTCTCGGTATATCTGTTTGTATTAATCGTAAGAGAAGTCACATTAGGTTTATAGAGTGAAATTAGTAATGTTATAGTTTTGAAGTGTGTTTTATAAAGCCCTAGATTTTTCTCCAAGAGAGTAAATTTCTCTATGAAAGAATTCTGCGCAGAAATGCCTTGTGAGTGTGTGAAATAAATGAGCTAGGCTTTTTTTCCTGAACTGCCACAGAACTAACTCATAGCAGATAAATAGTTCAAGCCAAATCAATTCTGACTACTAGAAGGAGACTGTTAGCATTGACTACGCATAAATGGAAGAACAGAGTATTTAATGCCTTCTTTGAAATAAGGAAAAAGAGGCAACGTTAAGAAAGCTTTGCCTCTAATGTTCTAGTACTCATTTTCTTACCTGTGCTTAGAAACTTGGTGACTATTTTTTTCTAAGTTCTCTTTACTTCTCTATCCATAAAATGGAGCAAGAATGATTCTCCCTTCCCTTCCCTTCTCATCCCTCCCTCCTTTTGGAAAGAGTCTGTATTGAACAAATGATACTTCTAAATGTGTAATCTCCCATAATTTTAAGATCTTAAAAAATTCCTGAATTGCAGGCCTATATCTCATATTCTCATACTTTTCTGTTAGCTGTTACTCACCTCCTTTCTAACACTGGTACCTCAATAATTTCTTAGGGATTGCCTGTACTCCCCACCTTTCTTGCATTTTCATGAGATGCTCTGTGGAAAGGAAACAAAACCAACAGTCCCATATCCAACAGAAAAGCATGTGCTGGTTACTTGGAATGGATACTGCTTTCTTGAGATGTCAGAATTACTTTTTTCAGACGGAAAAGTAGGAGGATTTGAAAGAGATTTGTAGTGATTTCTCATCTCTCTAATGAGACAGTCTTGGTTTCATAAGTTGATTTAACACACCAATTGAATTGGGAATTAGCTTGTTTTGGGGAGTATTAGCCTAAGATACAGAGAAAGGTATATGAGAGCTTTATATCCTCATTGGGATGGAAATTTATTCCAAGGCTCACAGTCCAGTCCTTTCTGACCTCTTTAAAGAATGCTGGGAGGATATTTGTCTTTGAGATTATGTTTTTCTAAGCGGATGAGAAGAAGGTGGTAAGACAGGGGAGGGACTCTCTAATTGCATATTGCAAGTAAGGCTTCCTACTACGTGTAAGAATAAAAAGATAAATTCAGTCCATTAACTGCCTTATTGCACCTACCAACTTAAGAGGCAAAAGCATTTTATTATTTTGCTATCATAACAAAAATTGTAGAAAATTATACCTTTTCTCCCTCTTTTAGGATACAGCTAAAATGCAAAGTTCTGTGCTTGGGTTTTGAGATCCACATGTTCATGGCATAGCTGGGACCAAAGTTCTCAGTTTGTTCTAGGTGAAATTAATATGCTCTTGAAGACTTTATGCATTTCAGAGAATCTTCACTTAAAATTTTAATTATCATAGTTAATATTTAGAAAGTTTGAAGTATTATAGGCTTAATTACAGCCTGTGTTCCATGCAGTAACTTAATATATAGTTCTTGTAATAGAGCTGATGGAGGGTGCTCTTGCTGTCACCCATTCTTAGGATTTAGATTCATTAGCAGCTGAATTTATTCTGTGTTTTCAATAGTGGTTTGCTGTTTTTTGTTCTTTAATTCTTGCTGTTTGCTTTGTGCTCGAGTTAACGCCTTTTCTATTAGCCTACTTCAAATGAGAGAAATGCCATAGAAATTTGCTGTGTACTTTTGGACTGAAATAGTAGTTAATGAGCTTCAATACTTTATTGCTATTTCCTGTACCCTGATGCATCATCACACTTGATTGAGAAGTCTTGCTGTGCTACAGTGAAAGGTTTTCACATGACCTGAGTTTGGGATAACACCTAAGGAGTAACTTACACTAACCTTCCAGAAATGAAACTCCCTTAGACATGTTCATGCTTCTTATTTATGCTTTTCTTGTAGCTAACTGCATGGCTTCTCTGGTAACTGTTCTGTACTCTCTTTGTAGCACTTGGCTTCATAGGTGAGAACATAAAGAATAGATATTCCACAGCCTTTTATTATACAAGATTAGCTTTCGATGAAAGGAGTATTATTTTCTTATAGACTATTAAGGGTATCTCTGGTTATTTTAATTGTGTTTAGTATTTGATCTCTCTTAATAAAAGAACAGTATTACTATCTTTTAATATTGTTGTGGCATTATTTTTGTTTTATACATCCTTAGCATGCTTTGAAGTTGACAGGACTGAAGTATGTCTTAGTAAATGTAAATCAAAAGTATAAATACTCATATATAGTATCCACTTAACTGTGAGGAAAAATACACATGATGTGCATGGGGTATCAATTCATGCATTTTTCACAAACATGTTTTCTCAAATATTTTGCAGAAATTATACTCAAGAATTCATTGTGTTCATTAAACTTTATATTATGATTGTATCTCTGATTTAAATCTTGCTGTAACCCTCTTCAGTTTCCTTAAAGGAGACATGTTTATTGTCCATAACGAATTGGAAGATGGCTGGATGTGGGTTACCAACCTACGGACAGATGAGCAAGGTCTTATTGTAGAAGACCTGGTAGAAGAAGTGGTAAGTAACTTTTATACTCAAATTTCTTAAATGAATGAGATTTTTGGTAAAATAATATTGAAATAAACCAAAACTAGTGACATTTAATTGCCTGTTTTCTAGTTATGTACTTTTCTAAACCTAGTAATTGGATCTGCTCGTTTTAATATAATATAACAAACCTTTAAGCCTAATTCAGTATCAAAAAAAGTGCTTATTCACGTGTTGTCGAAAGAGAGGTACAAGTGAATGGTACTGTAAATTTACAGGCAGTTTCCTAAACTCGACTGTCCTGGTAAACAATCTGCTACTCATTTAATTGCATTCTTTTTTTATATTTGCCATGAAATGTTCACAAACTGTATAGAATGTGATTTTGCATTGTGGTAGGCCTTTCTCTTTTTTTAAGGATGAAGTGTGGGTTAAAAATGTATTGATGAGTTAATTATACTTAGAAGGGCTTGTGTGGGCTCAGGAAGCTAACCAGGTGACCTGCAGATAGTTCAGTTACTGTAGGGAAACAGATGGTTTAATATACTTCAGAAGGAAAAAAAAAAAAAAAAAATTTAACAAGCTCAGCATTGCTTTGGAGTCAAATATTATCAAATATTTTTGATAATATTTTCCTGCACAGTACATATGTTTTGCTAATAGCAGCGTTACCTGCAGATGCTTCTCACAGATCTGTGTCAGGATGTGAATGGCTAACTTGAAGTGGCAGTACTAGACTATTTATCAGTGATTAAGTTAACCTTAGGAGAGCTAAGATTTTAAGAAGTTACCACCTCTAAAGAAGGACTTGAAAGTCCTCTGAAAGAACATATTTTGGCTGAACTTCCACTTAGTGAATGAAGAAGAAAACGTCTTTTCATGGAACTGCAATAAGCCCTTTAGTTCAAAAATGTCTCAGACTTCTTAATGTTTTTTTCTACAGAAGGTCTTAACCTGTGAAGTTTATTTTTTTTTTAAACTGAGCTGTACTGTTGTCATGCACTTAATATGTTAATTTTCTCATTAGGGAAGAGAAGAAGATCCCCATGAAGGCAAAATGTAAGGATTTTTGTTTTGTTATTAAAAGCCATCATAACTGTTTGTAAACGTCAGCTATGACATTTCCCAACTTTTGGGAAGGTGAACCAAAGAGATTTATTTTTTTCATCTCAAGCCATTTTTCTATACTAGCCGGCCGCTGAAGGATAATTAACATGAAAGAGTCCTGTAATAGGTATGCTTATTGCTAATGGGTTTTGCAGTGTTAAAATCTTAGATGAGTCCCTGTGGGATCACTTTCAGCCAAAATATGCACAATGGAGTAGGTCTTGAACATAGTGTTTGCCTTAGAGGTAACCTTTTTTCACATCTGCAAACTGTAAATGCTGGAGAGAGAGCAAAGTACCATCAGAAAAATGATAGTGTGATAGTTACAGTTTGTCTCTGTTAGCTTCATGTAATAACACTTATGCATTAAGGAGGAAGCCGGAGGACTATAAGATTTGTTCTATTTGCTTAAATACTTAAATTTTTTTTAAAGATTGAATACAATTTAGAATCAACAATGTATTGCTATGCCAAGCTGTTGATAGATTTTCAGTAGTAAAGATGAGTGGCAAAGGAAAGTTCCAAAAAATTTCTAGTGGCTTGATTATTTCATCTGTCCTCCATTTGCTTGCCATATTTGCACCTGCTGCTTTTTCTCTGTTGCTCAGTTTGCAATCTCCAAGAGGCTGATGGCTAAAGGAGGCATTTCTCGTTACCTTAATAGGAGAAAGAAAATCACTGGTGTATTTGTTGTTTGTTTACTGTTTGCTGGTGTTCTGCTAGTCAATTTGGCAGTGGGGATGCCTTCAAATGTAGGATTGATTTATTTGTTTGCTTGCAAAGTAGTTTGTAGCAGATGCTTGGAGCTTTGATACTGTCTGTCCACAGTTATTTGTGCCACTCAGAGGAATCCTGGGGAGACAGTGATTTCTTTGAACATTCCAGTAGCCAGAAATTATCCTCTAAAGGTAGTATAGAAAGAAAGTTAGACCTAGAGCTCTTTTCTGATACATAAAAAGGCCATATTTTTAGCTTTCCTTTAAAAGACAGAATAAGCTATTAAGTTGTAGCATGTCAAGCTGTTCTGTATAGTTGTAAGTATCAGGCTGAGACTGGACAGAGGCTGCTGAACTTTTTTGGGACACTGCTCTGACACAGGACTCTGGGAAGGTACAAGGTGTGAGATCAAAGCAGTTTGTATTCAATAGTCTAACAAAGCTAGGTTTTATTTCCACAGCTTCTGGCAAAATCCAGTTTGAGTTTTTCTGTACGGTGTTTATCCTCCTTGTTTGAGCTTTGGATTTCACAGTTCGAGTAAATTGCTGTTTGAGACTGACTTCAAATAATGCCTATCAAATTATCTACCATTTAGACAATTCATTTTCATCTCTAAACACAGTTGGATTTGAACGTCAACTACAAGCGTTGGACACTTTTATTGAAATTTATTTATTTATATACCTGTTAATGTTAGTTATTTCATGCTGCTGGTAGAACAGAACCATTAAGTAGCATAATCATTAATTATCTCATCTATATGTATTAGGTCTTTTTAAATAAAGATCAATTCATAGGTGCCAGAGCCTTGGATGTCACCACAGCCAAAAAAGAGAGCTGGTAGTCTTGCTTTCTAATTTTTCTCTTCATCTTTGTTAAGATGGTTCCATGGGAAGATCTCCAAACAAGAGGCTTACAATTTGCTGATGACAGGTACTTGTATTTCGGATTGAAATACAGTGGTACTGAAATGGCACAAAGTGATCCTATTCGTATTAAACTGTGGCAAAAGTTCCTTTTATGTGTGAACATGTATGAGTGTCTTAGTCTGACCAGCCCCTGTAGTTGTTACCTCTGTAGAATACTACACTGGAAGAAAACTGTTGTGGCTATGAGTATTGAGTGTGTTCTCAAGTACAGTTAATTTAGTAATTTTTTATTGAAATAATTTTTAAATTAATATATGTGTAATAAATTATTTCACTTATTGATGTCTTCATCAAAATGCTGTGGAAAATACATTTTTATATACCTGAAGGAAAATATATTACAGACTTTTTTAGCCCTTTCATAGAGCAAATATTTCTTTAAATGAAAACATCAAGATTTCCGACCCATATTGTTAAATAGCATACTTTAAATATTAGAACAGAAATTGTTAATTTTTAAAAACATGTTGTCAAACTTTTTTTTTTGGATGCTCTTGCAAAGATGTGGCTAGGTTGCCAGCTACAGCTAAACCATTTTGCATTAATTTTGGCGAGTCTAGTACTAGTTCATCTAGTTTGAGATCACTGTTGGAACTTACCTTATAGACTGTATTTCTTCAAGTGTGCAATTCTTGCTAATTTATGTGGAAATAGATTTGATAAGGGCTCATATATAACACTAAGAAAAGTAACACTATTATGATGTCTTTTCAGTTGGTCAGGTGTGCAGTTTTCTTGTGAGGCCTTCAGATAATACACCTGGTGATTATTCACTTTATTTTCGGACCAGTGAAAATATTCAGCGTTTTAAAATATGTCCAACATCAAACAATCAGTTTATGATGGGAGGCAGATACTATAATAGGTAAGTTTTAATGGTAAAAAGAATTGTGCACATTTTATATTTGTGTAAAGAATTTGTATAACTTGCTCCTGATAATTATTTACTCCTATGATTATAAGACTGTAGTTTTCTTAATAGTATATTAACCATGTTACCTAAGTTGCTTAGTAGTTACTTGTAACTGAGCAAGTTCTTAAAGCTTGCAGAAGCCTAAGCGTAGCTTGTTTCTTTTGAAGTGTTGTCCTTCTTCCGCAGACCAGTTTCTTCACGCTGTAAATCGTGGATTGTATGGATCATATGTGGATCTGTAATTAAGAGCATGCTGTGTTGTCTTGGAAGCTACTATTTGTATTCTTATCTGTTTGAAAAGGGAAAATAAAATTGTTAATTTTATCTGAGACATTCAATAGGGTTTTCAAATAATAGAAATGGGTATTTACAGGAACTAGGAAAAAATACCTTTACTGTTGGAAAAAGTCATTAAATTGCATTGTAATATGTGCATGATACTTGGGTCAGAAGTACAGATCACTTCATTTAGAGTGAGCAAACTTGGGATGCATTTGTTTTGCTATTGGTACAAAAAAATAATTTGTACAAAAAGAAATAACATGAGATATGTTCCCCCTTTTGTGGGAGAAGCTATCAATACAGCTCTATCCTTGATAATCTTGTTTTTAGAGTTGTTGTAGGTGCAAGACTTCTCAGTAGTGAAAACTCGTCTCCCTCTTTTCATGGAGGCCGTTGCCTGCCTCACAAAATCAGCACTTTTCCAGACTTGCTCACCTAGAACCAGGGCATTCTTTACCCCAATAGAGAATTTCTCTCACTTCCAGCTTGGCTTCTGAGTGGGTAGAAACCCAGCGGCTGGTGTGTCTGAGAAAATGTCGAGGTCTCCTAACTAAGAAGTTCAGTGGACTTCTTCATATGACTTCAAATGGAAGATGGTGTGAGGCTAAACAATTGGAACCTTATGAACCTATGCATGTCCCATACCCAGGCTGCTTGGATACCCTCTACATTAATCAGTCTGGCCTCCAGCCATCATTTCCTATTGAAAACCAAGCTAGCTGCAGTGTCAGCCTTGCATGAAGGTAAATGCTCTTTTGCCCATTCTCTAGTTACACGGCTTATTAGGAGGATGATAGGCTACCTGGAGCTCCCACTCTAGGTGATGTCAAACGAACTAGCAAATTAGTGGAACTCTTATTAGTCTCAAATGGGTTTGCAGCGTTAAATAGTACACCTTCAGAAAGTTACTACATTAAGTAAGTTATTACTTTAGAATACAGTGCTGGGTTGGCGTGTATGTAAATTACATTTACCCGAAGAAGATTCTTTCCATGGCGTTGAACGGAAAACAAGATTGTAAAGTTTAGCAGCACGAAGTTATGACAAAATGCTTTTAGAATTTTTTTAATGTTTTGGTACCTAGTTTGCAGAGATCTTCCTCAGTGTGAAAGAGAATCTGCGTAGCTTTAAAAGGCTTCATTTTTGTTGAATATTTGGGAGAATTACTGCTATACTCCTCGGCTCACATTCAGTCCAACTTAGTATGTGCTGCAAGCTGGTAAACTTCCTGGAAGTTCAAACATCTAATGAAGTATGCAATGCAAGATAATAAGGCCACAAAACGAAGATGGTAACATTCTGTAATGTAAGCTCTGCTGCAGGGGGCAATAAATAAGGAGCAGGAAAGAGAATAACTTTGTGGGCTTTTTAATTCTTGTATTAGTTCATTTAATGGGGATACTGTAAGAAAGACATCTTTAAATCTGTGAAGACTAACGTTGTTTTGTTATATGGAATAATTGGAAGTGGCTAAAAAGCAACAAAAGGCATTGAATGCAGAACAGAGGTATACAAAGCATGAATTTATGCAAGATAATGAAACTATTTATAAGCATTTCTTGGTGCAGAGAGTTCTGTCTTTGTGGCTTACCTAAAAATGTAGCGTTTGTCTTCAAGGTGAAAATACCAGATTCAAGAAGTACTGCTTCTTGCCAAGCTGGTGAAGAGGGCTTTAAACTAGAGATGCTGGGGGAGGGGAACCTCAGTCCGTCCCACTCCTACCAGTTTGATGCCAGGGCCAGCAATAGATGCCCAGAGCCTGGAGGAGGATCACAGGTCAGCAGGAGAGCGCCTGAAGAGCAGCACAAAGGAACTCCAGCCAGTAAGACAGCTTCATCGGGGGCACAACTTCAATGCGTCTATGCAAACGCATGTAGCATGGGGAATAAACAAGAGGAGTTAGAGACGTGCACACGTCTGCAGAGCTACGACCTTATTGGCATCATGGAGACGTGGTGGGATGGCTCCTATGGTTGGAGTGTTGGGATGGAGGGATACAGGCTCTTTAGGAAGGACAGGCAGGGG
>NW_008796211.1:258750-266727 GCF_000699145.1 Aptenodytes forsteri
GGTGGGGGGAAACTTCTTAGCAGGACCTGGTGCGGCAAGACAAGGGGGAATGGCTTTAAACTAAAGGGGGGGTAGATTTAGACTAGTTATAAGGAAGAAATTTTTTACGCTGAGGGTGGTGAAGCACTGGCCCAGGTTGCCCAGAGTGTTTCCAGGGTGGATGCCCCATCCCTGGAAACATTCAAGGTCAGGTTGGACGGGGGCTCTGAGCAACCTGATCTAGTGGAAGATGTCCCTGCCCATGGCAGGGGGGCTGGACTAGATGACCTTTAGAGGTCCCTTCCAACCCAAACTGTTCTATGATTCTATGATTCTATATGCATCTGTTCGACAGTTTCCATTAACTATAAGCTTTTTTATATTAAGCTGTTTCAAGAAATGCTCTCAAGGTATCTCCTTCGAAATCTGATACCAATATTAGACTAGATCTTTACAAAATCATCCTTGGTAGTAGAGTATTTTTAATATTCTCTTACAGTTTTTGTGATTGTAATTGGGGTAAAAGATAAAATGAAAGCAATCTGCTCTTTGTCTACAGAGTATTGATGACAGTTATAGTCTCAATAAATTATAGACGAAGATTTTCCATACAAAAGTAAGAAGCTAAAGAATAGTAAGGAAACACAAAATTAAAGAAGTTTGTTTTGTTTCTCGGAAATTTTGCATATCCAGACATGGGACTGGAACCACGATAACCTATATAAGCAACACTATGTCCGTTTGTATTCCGGAGGAAGTTACTCCAGGTGATCATAGGGAAAGAGGTCCTGGGTACATCTCAGGAATCTCATAGTCTGTGCTGCGTAGGAAGACTTATTTTTCCACCAACGTGTTCCTTTTGCATGTGCTCCCACCACTCTGTATGTAAATTGCTTAAAATTTCTGTTGATGAGTAGGACTGACGGGCTGTGTTTGCGGTCTGTCATACAGACATCTGCTCTCATTATTTCGTTCTCTTGTATCAGCTCTGCAGAACAGCCAGCCTGTAGTCTTTTAGCTGTCCACCCGAAGGTCCCAATATATAGCACCTATATTGCGTACATATTGCGGGAATTATGTTGACTGTGTAACAAAGGAGTATTTTCCCATGGACTTTAGTAAAGCGTTTAACTTTTGTGGATCTTTCTGTTTAATCCATGGATAACAAATTACTCCATTAGCCATCTTTCTACATTTTCATGGAAAAATTGGCAAAGCCGTGTCTTGGTGGTTGTACAGAGTCTGACTGGGGTGGAGTTAATTTTCTTTACAGCAGCCAGCATGGTGCCATGATTCAGAGTCATGGCTAAAATGGTGTTCATAACACACCAGTGTTTCGGCGCTTGCTGAGCAGTGCTTGCACAGTGTTGAGGCTTTCTCTGTTTTCCAGAGACCCAAATTGATCACGGAGATATGCTCATCAATAAAAACCAGAGGGAATGTTTCATCTTCCAAGGTGGGTGTTGCTTAGACTGTCTGAGCATCAGTCTTCTTGTGAGAGGTGGTGAGTGATTGCTTTTGCATCACTGGCCTCCCCTGCCCCCCTCTTTCCTTCACTGATTAAACTGTCTTTATCTTGACCCACGAGTTTTGTCCCATTTGCTTTTCCCGTTTTTTCCCCTGTCCAGAGGGCAGGGAATGAACAAGCACTGCAGGGTGTTTAGCTGCTGGCTGGGGTTGCCCCTCCACAGGTCTTTTAACGTCCCCCTCTTCCTCCTCCCCTTCTTGAGCTTTTATTGCTGAGCGTGACATGTGGCAGGGAATATCCCTTTGGCTGGTTCAGGCCAGCTCCCCTGCTGTGTCCGCTCCCAGCTCCTCGCCCCCCCCCGTTCTACTTTCGGGGGGGGTAAAACGCAGCGCTGCATGGGCTGCTACGAAGAAAATTAACTCCATCCCAGGCAGACCTTGTACAGTCATGATTTAATAACTCTGTCATGAGACCTCAGTCTGAAGATGTGCAATTACTGGTGTATGGCTTTTACTATGAGGGTGATCGAAGACTGGAACAAGTTACTCAGAAAGGTACGGAGTCTCCATCCTTGGAGATGCTCAGGATATGACTGAACAAGGGCCAGAGCAACCTGCCATCGTTGACTCTGCTTTGAGCTGAGGGCTTGGGCTAGGTGGTCTCTAGAACTGCTTTCTGTGCTCAACCCTTCTGTGAATAACTTCCATATGTGTTTCATAGTGTTTTTATGTAGGATTGCATTTATTAATGTTTCAATTCTTATTTTAGAACATGTGGTAGGAAAAGCATACCAGGCCATTTCTCCTGTCATTTTCTTCTCTCTACCTGCCTTCTTTCCAAAATTCAACCTACATAACAGGTAGCATTCAAGAAAATCTGTAACATTAGGGGTTCTTCTTTATTTCTAGTGATTCTATGTCAAAGGAGAAGATAAGAAACGTTGGCTCAATAGTATATAGACTGAACAAGCTTTCAAGTTATCTTGAATTTGAGAGACAGCACAATTTGAAAACTTAGACGATTGGAAGATAATTTTGTTTCAACTGGTAGATTAATCTGTATTGTGACGGTCTGAACAATATGGGTTTAACAGTAATTCTTTGTCTTTATAATTTAACAGTGTATAGAATGGTGGTGTTTAGTTCTGCTTTCTGGATTCTTTGTCACTCGAAATATCAGCTGTTGGAATAACTCTCAATTCACTCTTTAAGTATTAAAAAAAATGATAACTGCTCATGGCGGTGTAGCCAAGTCCTGGGGTACTTAACAAGCTCTATGCTGAGCGTTTTAAAATTACTAAAGTAACTGTAATGTAGTCTTGAAATCCATCTTTATTTCTGTATATCAAACCAAGTTTAATGTTTGTTGGGGTTTTTAAAATCCGTGTTTATTTATACCTTCCTTGATGCATTTTGTTAAGTAGGATTTTTGTTGCCGTCAGACATTGAGGAAGACTATGATTCATTTTCCTGTCCCCTAGATAAGTTTTGTGGTCAGTCTGATTTCATGGTTGACGTTTTACATGTTAGATAACTCTGACCACTTGTGATTCACATTCTGTAGTGTACTTGTCTAGAGATAGCTGGTATCTTTGTGTTTGCAGTGTTCAGTTTTTTCAGGCGTTTGAGCTGTCGTAGTGGTAAGGTAATATAAAAAGTGACCATCTGAACCGAGTTCACTTGAGGGAGGAGAGGGCTGCAGAGCCAAGCCCTTAGTTGCTCCATCAAGACATAAAGTCCTAGTCTATATGGTACTTTAATTACAAAAGGCGTTTTCAAATATAACTGAGTTTATTCTTCAGCCCATTTTACAAAATTGGAAGAAATTAGGCACCTGCTCCTTATATTGAGGAACTCTTGCTGGCATTTTTAACCAAGGAAGGAGAGGAGGCATTGACAGTCAAGGTATTCTTAAGTGAGTGCGAAAAATTATATAGTTATATAATGCTGTTTTACTTAGCTACTGCCAACATCTCATGGTATTCAACATACAAAATATAATGACTGAGTCATTATTTTCTGTAGTGGCAAAGCTTAAATTTTTATGCAGAAAATGGCATATGCAGGTTGCATCTCGGTAAAAATTGAAAGGAATTATTTGATTTCAGTAATACTGAAAGAGAAATTCATGCCATTCTACATACCTGAAAAACAAAAATATTTGTGGGAAGATTAGTTATTTTATCAAGCGTGCACTAGTTCATAGCTTTAGAATGTGAGAGAGAAAAGTGAACAAAGTTGTCTTGCTATAGCTTTATTTAAATGTTTTTTGAGATTATTTTTACAGTATCAGATACTGCTCCTGTGTTGGACACAACCATATCCAATTGTAACAGGTCAAAGGTTTCATTGCTGCATGCCTTGTCTATCTTTGCACAGACAGCTAAGTATGCATGAAGTGAGAAGGCACACTCAGTATATTTTGTTTTCTACTTAATTATTTAGTTCTTTTTTTAGGTTGATATTTTGCATACGAATTATTAATTTCTATTGATGTTCATGTTGCTGTTCTTTATTCCAGTGTAAATTTCAGTAACTGCAAAAATAAGTTAGAGCAACTCAGATGCCTTGAATTTCAGCTTGTATCTGTCACTACTTCTCTCCTGAGCCTTCCAAACACAATTGCAGTCTGAATCTGGTGATTGTAATGAATGCTACCCTGTAGAGGAGTGGTACTGATTGAGTATTTAATTTAACAGGATAGCTCAGTGATTTCCAAGTGTAATCTGTATAAATCCCGCTACAAACCTTTTCTGTTTCCTATTCCTGTCCTCCTAGAAAGAAATTGCTCTGCACTTGCGGTATTTCCCATTCCCCTTCCCTAGTTACTCTAGGACTGAAAATTATTGCCAATGAAATAGCAATTTTTAGCCTGGTTGGAGAGCTGGTAATGCACATGTGCTACTTGAATATGGAAAAAGCAGTGTCCTCATTTGGCATTTTTAAGCAACTAATTAAAATATTTTGCAGAGTTTAGAATTAATACATTCTGAATACAGTTTTGTGAACTTTCTTGACTTCAGTATATTAGTAAATTCGCATTGCTACAAATGAGATTATGATGTTTAACACTTGATTTTATTAAAACTTTGAGAGTTTTCTGTGGTTGTATGGAAAAGCAAATTCTCAAACAGAGGAAAAACTAACCTGTTTAACATTTGAATCCTCTTTTTCTTAATGGAACAGTATTGCTGACATCATTGAGCACTATAGAAAAGAACAGATTGTTGAAGGATATTACCTTAAAGATCCTGTTCCAATGCAGGTAAGATTTCATCTCTGAGCATTTGTTGTTGAAGAGACAGACCTAATCATCATCAAATCAATTTATGAACTGAATTACAGCAGAGATACCAATGGTAGTTGAACAGCATCACCTCCAATTTTAATGTTTTCAGCTTGCATGTTTCTTTTGTTTTATCCTCAAATGCATTCACTTACCAAAGGTTGGCTTGTAGTCAACAGACAATACGGTAAGCTCTATCTGTCCTCTGAGGTGCTCATCCTCTGCTGTGTGCCCCTAGCTCTGGTCCCTGGCTCAACCGTGCTGTGCCTTAGTCCCATGTTAGGGGGAACCAGGCTCCCCTCCTGTCTTCTGTGTCTGGGACTCTTCTTCTGTCAGAGGAAACCTGTACGCACAGAAAAGCTTCAGGGATGATGATTGCAGGGCTTGTTCTTGAGTGCTCTTGCCCCATAGCAGAAGTTCATCCCGAGAGACCACCAGTAATAAGCACACTACATCATCTAGCTTTTCATAAGCTTATAGCTAGTGATAAAGTATACGTGTATATTTTGTTCCCTCTCTGTTCCCAAACTTTCCTGTTTCAATGGTTAGAAATTTGCCTTTAATTTCCTCCCTAGAGTTACAGTCAATTCATACCCCTTTGTGAGATCTGTCGTATTAATACGAGAACATTTCTTGTACTCCCTTAGTCAGCTCACTAAGCTAAGCATACCAAAGCTGATCCTGTCCCTTTGTAATGTTCTTGTAGTTGCCCTGCTGCCACTAATTTTGGTGCGAGCTCACCTTTCTTGAATGTGGTGGACCAGAACAGTTTAGAGTACCATGTCATGGGTAATTCCCTTTCTGTCTGGAAAATACTTAACAGAAATATCTTAGAATAGGTGTCATTTTCTGTGGTAGGTTGACCCTGATGAGCAGCTAAGGACCCACACCTTTGTTTGCACACTCCCCTCTCCTGCAAGATGGGGGCAAAAGCAAAAAAAAAAACCTCTGGGTTGAGATAAATACAGTTTAATAAGCAAAGGAAGGGATGGTGGGGTTGATGCAAAGGCAATCAGGCAATCACTCACCACCTCCCACAAGCAGACTGATGCCCAGCTGGTCTCTTGAGCAGTGGTTGCCCAGGAAGACAACCCCCCACACACACAGTTCTATTGCTGATCATGATGTTATATGGTGTGGAATATCCCTTTGGTCAGTTGGCATCAGCTGTCCCGGCTGTGTCCGTGCCCAGCATCTTGCCCACCCGAGCCACCTCGCTGAGGAGGGGGGCAGTGTGGGAAGTGGAGGAAGTCTTGAGGCTGTGCGAGCACTGATCAGCAAGAGTTGCCAGCACTGTTTTAGTCACAAAACCAAAACACAGTACCAGAGGGGCTGCTGTGACAAAAGTTAACTCCATCCCTGCCAGACCCACTATGTTGTCATAGCCACGTTATATCATAGATCAGTCCTGTGAATGACTCAGCTGTTCCAAGTTTCTCATTTTCTGTGTTCTAGTGGTAAGTATCAACAGGTGTAACTTTTATGTTGTACTAGTAGACTTACACCTGGTTGTTCTGTTCTTTCCTATACTGCTAATTGTGTTGTGTCATCAGTGCTTCCCAGTTGTTTGCTGCTGTTAACTCGCGCTCGGTAATGTGGTTGGGACAAAAAGCAAATACGAATCTTGAGACTGCTCCTTGAGAGGCTTCACTAGTAACTTCCCTCATGCTCCATCATTCCTCTTGAATCATGGCAGTAATTGTCTTAATTTTAGCTTTTTGCATATGCACTTACAGTTCCTGCATTAATAATCTTCTCTGCATTGACTAATTTTCCATGTGAGACTACTTCAGATTCTTTTAACCTATTCAGATATATTTGTGACTTTGTTTAACAATTTAGTGGTCAGTGGTGCAATTTGTGTTCAGCTTTGTGTTATCTACCTTCCACATACTACCATGCTCTATGTTTTTGAGGGAAAAAAAAATTCAAAAGTCTTCCATATCTTTAGGGTCAGTCTGATTGACTTCCTGTGTCTAATATGAAATTTACTTAAAAATACTTGTCACTAGATCGGTTGTTTTGTGCACTGTTCCTTGCGTAATTATGTTATGGAGATTATCTTGAGCTCATAAACATCTGGATGTTGCTTCCATTGTAGGTCCTGTAATTCGTGTTAGTATTACCAAAGTATTTTTCATCTTGCTTTTGTCATGTTGTTCAAAATCATAATTCTTGTAGATATATGGGCAGGAAGAAAAGCAGAATATTTAGTATGAGCCAGTTCATATGTCGTTTTTCATCTCAATGCTCTTCTCACTGCTTGACAGTCTTGCTTTTCATGTTTTCTTACGGCTAAAGAACTTTTGCTGACCAGCTTACTCAGTAAGGTCAAACTTGGCTTGGCTTTTGGCCATTCTCATTTGTTACTTGCGTTTCCAGATCCTACAGTTTTCTGTGCGAATTTATCTTTTTTTCTGCTTTCTTCTCTTGTCTTGAGTGCTTCTCAGTTAGGACATGTGAGTTCTAATGAGATTAATGAGGGACCGTGCAACTTTGAGTTGGTTTTAATTGTGATCTACACAGCTCTTGTTGCCTCAGAGTTTATCCATGATTGCTCAGTCCCAAAAGCTTTGGTAGAAGACAGAAGCTGGATAAATCTTTAAAAACTTGCATAAATTTAACAGAAATCACGGTGAAAGATGCTGCTTTTTATTTAATATGAAAAAGACACAATGTTACTTTGTAGAAGTTGGTCTGGATTGAAAACTTTTCTCCTCTGTCATAATTCTGGAAATATGGAAATAGTTATATTACATTTCTAGCAAGGGTATTGTATGAAAAATTATATTGCTTTATTAAAATGTATGAGAGAACAATAGTAGTGAGTTGGTAGCATTCAGTAAGATGATCCTGGTTGCAGTTTAATAGCATGCAATTTTTTAATGGTGATTTCTAAGCTTAAAATATGTTTTTCTTACATATTTACCAGCATCAAGAACAAGTGCTTAACGATACAGTGGATGGAAAAGAAATCTACAATACAATTCGTCGGAAAACAAAGGATGCTTTTTATAAAAATATTGTCAAAAAAGGTTATCTTCTGAAAAAAAGTGAGTTATGTTTACTTCTATGAATTTTTTTCCTAAAAAAATGCAGATATGGATCACAGAATATCTTGAGTTGGAAGGGACCCATAAGGATCATCGAGTCCAACTCCCTGCTCCTCACAGGACTACATAAAACTCAACCATGTGACTTAGGGCATCACTCAGATGCTCCTTGAACTCTGACAGGCTTGGTGC
>NW_008796211.1:266875-290669 GCF_000699145.1 Aptenodytes forsteri
AGTTGTAGACTGCAATGAGGTCACCCCTCAGTGACGAGGTCACCCCCTCAGCTTTCTCTTCTCCAAGCTGAACATACATACTTAGTGCATTTAGTGTAGTAGTGGTACTAGAAAGGACAAAACTGAAGTGGCAAGAGGTTCTAGAAAGTGTGTGAAGGGTATGAAAGATCTCTTTCCTTAAGTAGTACATGAATAGAACAACATGATACGTAAAATTACATGCAGTGTGCAAATGCTGATTGGCAGTTGTTCTGAAAAAAATCAGAACACAGCACAAAAACTAGGCATCCTTGTCAAAGGTAGCATTCAAACTCATTAAATGAAGTGTATTTTCATAAAAAGTGTTTGTATTTAATATGGAACTCGTTGAATTCTAGCTGATAGACTAGATTAGAGAGAGCTAGAATAGTATAAATCTGTACATTCGTTGGAGAGCACAGCTGGTTTAATTTTGTTATTCCAAGTTAGGTCATATGTTTTAAATCTTATATTTAAAATGTATATACTGCTGTACAAGATACATAGCAACATTTTTAGGGTTCTAACATTGACACAGTCAACATGTAATAAATACATTAAAAGCTGACTGCTTGACTCATCTCAATATAAGCCTGAAGAATTGCCATTGAGCAAGTCTTTGAAGTTCTGAGGAAGCTAGTCCCTTACCAAGTGTTACATTTCTACTGTTCTAAAAAATTAACACTAATGGAAGCAGAAAATCTATCAATAATAAAATTTCTGCAAATGACAGAGACCATAACTAGAAGGAAAAGTTACAGACAGTAATCTGGATAGTGACCAAAAGTTAAAAAGAAGGTATGATTTTAAATATAGACAAATATTAAAAAAATAAATTATTTAATTAAAAATGAGACATTTAAAAAAAAAACAACAAAAACTTTCCTTAAGTAGTACATGAATAGAACAACATGATACGTAAAATTACATGCAGTGTGCAAACGCTGATTGGCGGTTGTTCTGAAAAAAATCAGAACACAGCACAAAAACTAGGCATCCTTGTCAAAGGTAGCATTCAAACTCATTAAATGAAGTATATTTTCATAAAAAGTGTTTGTATTTAATATGGAACTCGTTGAATTCTAGCTGATAGACTAGATTAGAGAGAGCTAGAATAGTATAAATCTGTACATTCGTTGGAGAGCACAGCTGGTTTAATTTTGTTATTCCAAGTTAGGTCATATGTTTTAAATCTTATATTTAAAATGTATATACTGCTGTACAAGATACATAGCAACATTTTTAGGGTTCTAACATTGACACAGTCAACATGTAATAAATACATTAAAAGCTGACTGCTTGACTCATCTCAATATAACCCTGAAGAACTGCCATTGAGCAAGTCTTTGAAGTTCTGAGGAAGCTAGTCCCTTACCAAATGTTACATTTCTGCTGTTCTAAAAAATTAACACTAATGGAAGCAGAAAATCTATCAATAATAAAATTTCTGCAAATGACAGAGACCATAACTAGAAGGATAAGTTACAGACAGTAATCTGGATAGTGACCAAAAGTTAAAAAGAAGGTATGATTTTAAATATAGACAAATATTAAAAAAAATAAATTACATTTAATTAAAAATGAGACATTAAAAAAAAAACCAAAACAAACCACCCCAAACTGTAGACCCTCTGAACAGAACAAGGAAAACATCTCTTCTATTGAGAAGGCTGATTCTGAGAGAAGGTGTAGAGGGATGTCATAGAGTGAGGAATCAAATAAGAATTAATTCAAAACCTTTAGCTAAAAGAGATAATGCGATACTTTAAATGTGCAAACCGGAGTACTGAGTAGGTGTAGAGAGATGCATATAGCTGCATATGGAACAAATTCAATAAAATCACTCTTCCATCTAGGAGACAGTGTAGTAGGTGGATGTTAGATTTGTCTTTTCAAGCAGTGCTAGTACTCATTTATTGAGGCCCATGGTGGATTTATGATGATCAAAATACAAAATTAAGGCTGAAAGTTTTTTCTAAATGGTACTGTGACTTATGCATTAATTAGTTGCAGAAAGTTCCTAGTCCATTGTAGTTCAGAGAACGTCTTCTCCGAAACAAGTGGAACCAGCCAGATTCCTATATATGGTTTTGTTTGGGGCATGGTTCTGATTTAAGTTTGCATATAGCATATTCCCATTTCTGTTCTTCAGCTGTACTGTTTTAAGATACTGTAATGCAATCTGTTAAACATTGGTCAGAGTTTCGGAGTAACTTTCTCATGTCAAGAGTCTATTTCTTAATTAAAATTGTAATAAATGGGATCCACGGCATCATTATTTGCAAACTGTGTAGATACAGTCTTAACACTGACAGGAACTCGCTGTCCAGGCAGCTCATATGCACTTGCTTAATCCTGTTGAAATTAGTGAAAATGTTTAAAGAACCTTTTGCAACTCTACCTGCATCTGTGAAGGGGGTCTAGTTTTAGCCACGTTGCATAAAATTGAGTATGTATACTGATACTATAACTTAAGTGTGATTACCTGTACATTGTTGTTCTGTTTGCAATTTGACAAAAACTTTACTGCCCTCTTTTGTTTTCTTCATTTACAAAATCTACACTTTCTTTTAAACAATATCGTGACTTTTTGATTGACTCTTCTACAGGTAAAGGAAAGAGGTGGAAAAACTTGTACTTTATATTAGAGGGAAATGATGCCCAACTTATTTATTTTGAAAGTGAAAAGCGAGCCACAAAACCCAAAGGACTAATAGACCTTAGCGTGTGTTCCGTCTACGGAGTACATGACAGTTTGTTTGGCAGGTAGGACACTGGCTTTTAATTCTCGTATGTGCAGCAGGAGAGCTGACTGCTGGTTTGAGGCATGTACAAGATAACGGGCAATATGTCCCTAGTGAACAAGTAGCCCTGACTTGCGCTGTGGCTCTTGGTTCATACCAAGAGTCTAGTTGGTGTGGGTTGCAAGAGCATATGTGGACGGATGTGGCTGATGAGTAGTAGCTTGTTTAGCCATGGCAACTCGATTGCTAGTACTGTGCATAAACAACTTCTAGTTAGAAATTTTAGAATTTAGTATTAAAGTTTTATTCTGAAATAAGATGTGATGATGGTTTGAGCTTTTCTGCATTGTCTTTTTTTTAATATTGAGTACATTAATTGTTCCATGTTTCATTTACCGTCACATTATGAACTGAGGGGTTTTAATCCTTTTGAACTAAGAATTGACAAGATCAAGAATTTTGTCAATTCCAAAAGATCTACATTCTTTTGATAGGTATTTGAAAGCTAACTTGGTTAGACGGAGTCTGTCAGTGCTTTTCTATTTAAGAACAAGTACTTTTGTTAAATTAGACCAACTTAGCAGTAAACTAGTTCATATAAGTCAATATCCTCAGAAATTGTTTTTGCACAATTACTATATTCAGAGATAATTTTCACATCAAATCTCATTTACTGTAATATTTTGATGTGATGTGATTGGGGATGTGATATCAGCAGAGAAGTTGAGAATCAAAAGTCTTTCAGATATCGTTGGTAATTAACAAGAAAGAGTTTACGTATTTGTTCATTGGTAGTTACAAAAAGAAGTCCACCGTCCTGTATTATAATGTCATATGGAAGAAATAGGTACGCTTACTCCTACAAGTGGGTAGTTACAAAGAAGTCCACCGTCCTGTATTATAATGTCATATGGAAGAAATAGGTACGCTTACTCCTATAAGAGAAAAAACTTCTAAGACAAATGCTTAAAATTAGTGGCATTTCTTAAGCTGCAAAGACTGGTGCTTTTGTTTGATATGTTTTGGTTTTTTTAAAATCTCTTTAATAATTTTGAAAAATGCATTAAAGTAACGGAATGAGGAATGTAGATACAGATAAAGAGTACCAGAACAGTAATAAAAAAATTAATGAAATGTTCTTTATGTAAGGAGGCAATTATGCAGGAAGCTTTGGTGTGTATTGTGAACAAGGAACATTTTGGTTAACAGTGACTATCTCTCAAACAGCTTTTAAGAAACGCTGTGCTGTGGGTTAAAGTGTGGTTGGGCAGTAAGTGGTACTAAATGTGGGTAGGAGGAGATGCATGGTTGCACCATTTGAGGAAACTGCTAGTGAGGAACTGTAGCTGAGACAAAGTTCCTCCTGCATTTTAAGCAGCTGGTAAAAATGGCCTTTGCTCTTTTCTCAGAAGTACAGTGAAGTCTGTAGCTTTGCATGGTTCTTTGGTGGCAATGATTTAATTAGCCCCAGACCTGGCTACTTCCTGCTCTCCCCCACCCTTCTGCGGCATGGCCACAGAGTGCCGTGTCAGCGTTTCTCCAGGCGTTGAAACGGACGGGGGAACTGAAGGCTGAAACTCCTTTGCAGATGAAGTACGATCCTTCACGTAACACTGGTCTGGGGAGAGCTAAATTTCCTTGAGCACAGTGTGGAAGGTCATGAGTGAAGTGTGCACTTTAAATAGCTTGTAATTTAAAAAACAAAGTATTTTTGATTGACTTTTTGGCAAATAAGTGGAGGTACACAAAATGGCAAAGACACTATAATTGCATTTAAGGTTGTAGAGGTTTTTGTCACATATATTCAATGTGATCCAATGCACATTTTATTGGTCGCGAGAGCCGTGGGACACATTCAGATAGGGGATTCCTTATGTTAATATTGTTTCCTGAACTCCTGCAAGAACAAATCCTTAATGTATGATTAATTGGTTGAGAACTAATGCTGAACCTCTCCTGCTTTTAAAGTCTCTAGGAATATTCCTCGTTGACAAGTCTTTTCCATTACCAGATGGCTATTTTTTGCCTTGACTGTAAGTCAGCACACATGCCTGTTCAGTACAGGCCATTCTAAAAGTTCCTCAGCGTTCCAAAACAAACTAGTTGTACTTAAGTGCGGTTTTCTTAAAATGACATAATACATTCAAAACAAAATGCAGTTTTGAAGCACCTGAGAAATTTTCTAGTTGGAGTTCTTCTTTCCATGTGAGATGATGCTACATGTACACAAACAAAAATTGGTGCAATGTTCAATGCTCCTTACAGACAAACAACAGAAATGTATTAGATCAGTGTAAACTTTGTTTTGGCACAGATCAACAAGTGAAGGTGTCTGTTAATATTGTGAAGATTAATAAAACTTACTTTTTGTTTATTTTTAAGGCCAAACTGTTTTCAGATAGTAGTTCAGCACTTTAGTGAAGAACATTACATCTTTTACTTTGCAGGAGAAACTCCAGAACAAGCACAGGTGAGAGCTTTTTTTTGGTAAATATAATTTAAGAAGTAATTTTTTGTCTTGTGTTTAATGATACTGCCCTTCTGAAACAGGAAGCAAGTGTATCACAAAGAGTTAGTGGCTATGTCTATCTTAGCAGCTGTTATAATGGAGTAGCAGCAGGTCTGTAAGGGGAACGGTTGGTGCTGAGAATCCAGCACCTACATTACCTGCACTTGGGGGGGGGTTTACTTTGGACAAGTTCCAGTCGGGTCCCACAGACTGAACTTCAATTATTTTCCATTGTATGTTTGTGGAGAACATTTTTTTTTTTACATGGTTCAATTCAGAAGAGTAATTTACTCTCCAGGACTTTTCCATGTTATAAACCAGAGCATGGTAAGTGGGAGTTTTCCTTAAAAGGCATATTCCTGATATGAACTAAAATGCTGATGCACATACGTGTACCCAACAACCAAAGTATATTGAACAGCTGCCTCTTGCAGTTATTTGTCCTGTCCATAAATCGGTGGTTGTTCATAGTCTTGGGCCCTGATCGTCCACAAAAAGTAAGGTTTCCTGGATTTAGTTGGTATCCTTTAGTTACTGGCTCTCTAGGGGTTATCTATGCTGATTAAGAATTGTAGGATAGGAGCCTAATTCTCTGACATTCACTCACCAGCAGGAGAGCGTATCTGAGATGAGACAATGTCCTTATTTAAGTTTACAGCTCTGAAATACACCTGTTGCATCGGAAGTTAAGCTTTGCATTTGGTTTTATTTGAATGGAATTAAAGCTGTTTAGAGCGCCCATAATAGACTGCTATTCACCAGAGCGTGAAGGCTGTATAAATTTATTATTCTTCTTGTGCTGTATATAAAGGAAAGCACGAATTTTCCTGTTAAATTAATACAAATTTATGAAAGTCACTGAGATGACATCAGAATGATGTAGTGACATTTGTCACACAACTCTTAATGTACTGGCTTTGAGAAGCAGCATGCTGTATAGTAATTGAGAGTATATACATTAATTTCCACACACATTACTGAACATTAATCTTTGTCACATCTTCAGTGTCGTTTCTGTTCTAGAAATTAAAAGAATTAGGAATGTGTAGAAGACAGAATATCCTGTCTTGTTCCCTGAACGTTTGGTATAATCTGCTTTTGGTTTTGATCTGCTTAACAGGCTGTTCTCAGCATTTATACAGAATACAGTTGTGGTTTTTTTAATAATATGGCTTCGGCCCAGGAAAGTGTATAGATACTTCTCTTTTGAGGAAGTTCAGCTTTCTTTACTCTGTAACATTTCATAGCAGGATGGTTTTATTTGTATATTCAGGCTGTCTTATAATGTGGTAAACAAATATCAAAGCAGTGCCGTCCTATGGACTGCGTGTTGTCTTTATGGTTTGTACAAAACAAAAGCGAATGTAAAATGTAGCCTTACATGCTAGTGTCATTGTGCTTATTGTGGCACGTTGTTCATTCTCACTGCTGTAAGCTTTGGCATTTAAGGGGGGAGGTTTTCCTGCTGTGAGTGAGTATAGAGGCGTACTGCGCATCCAGGAAATAACTTCTGTTAGAGCGTTTGGGAGGCATTTGTTTCTTCGATTGCTACTCCTGAGAATAAGGACACAAGGTGCTGGAACTTCGCGATGGATAGCTGAAAGCTTTTCCTTCTGTGGAAGGTTTTGAAAGCTGAAACCTGACTCGCAAAGTGGTCTAGCTGAGAATAGCTGCAGTACATGTCCCTGTATTTTTAAAATGTGGAAGATACCGTGAAGGGCAGGATTGAAATAGAGTTGTTGGGTTTTAAACGACATCTTTAATTGTACTTTGAGAATAGATGGCGGATCTTTGACATACAGACTTAAGAAGGCTGTTGGTCAAAACCTAAATTCTGTGCTTTGCAAGAGCTGTACAAAATTTGGTGGCTGGGGGACAAAAACTAGAGAACGAGGCTATAACATGTCTTCCACCTTCCTAAGGCCCCTTGCAAAGCTCCTCTGTTAGCAACTTTCTCACGCTGCAGTGACTTTTCCAGAGGTGGCCTGGCGAGTTGGCAGTGCCCCTTAGCAGCTTATTTGTTTAAAAAAAAAAAATACGCACAAAGGTTCTACAGTCAGTTTGGTGTTAGACAACCTGCTTATTTCCTTGATCAAAACGGAATCCATCTATCCACTCTGCTATACACGTTTGTGAGCAAAGCGGGGAACGTTGGATATATGCTCCGTGTTTCTCTGTTAATGTTGGTTTAGTTTTTGTTTGAAGTATACACAGTATTATGACTGCCATACAGAAGTACTGGAGAGAATAATCAGAACAGTTCAGCTTCTTAACTGTAATTTTCTCAGAAGCAAACAAGTTTTGCTTCATTTTACATACCATTTGTAATTTCATGTAATATTACTAGACTGGAAAATTGGTAAAGGTCACACTGTGTATCCATTAGTAATGCTTGATATTTCTAAAAGAGAAAATGGTTCAGATTTGCAAATCCTCTGTTAGGTTTTGCTCAGTAAAGATAAGAATTTTGCTTTAATATTCAAACTTGCATACTGTGGAATTACAGAAAACTTAGGTTTTGCCAAGCTAAAGGGAAAACTTCAGATACTCTTTTTAGACATGTCTGTTCCACTGCAACAAGCTGTGTCTGACTTTGTTTTATTACACTGTTCTGCATCCTTCTCTCTTAGGACTGGATGAAAGCTCTGCAGATGTTTTGCAGTTTAAGAAAAACCAGTCCAGGAACATCAAATAAACGTCTACGTCAGGTGAAGCTGATATTACGGGGTTGGCGGTGCATATGGAGGAGTGTTTTGTCTCCTCGTTGCAAAACGATACTGATAAATCTCAGAATTTTCCTTTCAACAGTAGTAAATCCTGCATGTACTCACTTTCGTTTTTGGAGTTATGCAGTACCCTCGTGAAACCAACCAGAATGACTTACACTTTGTTATAATATCTACATACATAAAAAGCAAAATGGCTTTAGGCAATCTGCACGTGCTTTGCTGGGTATTATCTGCTGACTACGTTTGAGTAAAAGTGTAAAGAAGTCAGCGTTTGTATCGTCTTAACTTTTAAAATTTTAAAATGGGAAACTTTAAAAATTTGACAGTCTTATGTGACATGTAAACTAAATACTCGTTTAACTAATGTTACTCATTTTCAGTAACAAATACATGCTGAACCACGCTTGTGGCTTAATTTCTCTTGGCCTTTTGAAAGTGCTGTGTTTGCCAGAATTTCCTCAGAGGTAGAGGACAGATAGTCATAAATGGCTAAGTCTGTAATGATTGGAGAATAACAGGAAAATACTTCAAGAATCCCCGATATTTTTGAATGTTAGGAACATTTAATGTAGTTGTTTTAACAGTGAAGAAAGGAATATAATAGGATGTTTTTTAGGACGCACAACTATTCTGTAGTTAACATTAAAGATGTTTGGATACTTCTGAATAAATGCACTAAATTAGGTGAATTCACAGATAAAGTGGCGGGTGAAGTTGGGGGCTTCAAGCTGCAAAAGCAAAGCAAAAAGAGTGACAATCTGAAATAATTCTTTACTTCAAAAAGCAAAGAAAATGCTCATCTACATAAAGGAATAGAATGTAATGTGTTACACAAGGGAATTTTACATAATCTGTTAGGAAAGCACCAAATAAGCCATTGTGTTTGGAATCATCCATGGCTCTTATTCAAGGTGCCAGTCTTTGATTTCAGTAGAATTTTCTGTGCATAGAAAAGTTAGCATATGCAAATCCTAATGCCGCAAAGATAATTTTAAGAAGAAAACAAGATGCCTTAAAAACATGGGTGTGGAGATTTGTTTTCAGTAATTATTTGAGTTACTCTTATTTTGTCACTTGCGCCCCTTAAAATTTTGTTCCATTACTTCTGTTCCTTGCTCTTTTTATTAGGAAATTCTAGTTTGTATTCAGTATTCATATATTAACATTAAGCTTCCACAGGGAGGAGAAAAAATAATCTATTCATGTGTTTTGTATTTCTGTTTTTGGGGTTTTTTTAGGTCAGCAGTCTTATTTTGCATGTTGAAGAAGCTCATACGCTCCCAGTAAAGCATTTTACTAATCCGTATTGTAACATCTACCTGAACAGTGTCCAGGTAGCAAAAACACACATCAGGGAAGGGCAGAACCCTGTGTGGTCAGAAGAATTTGTCTTTGAGTAAGTCTTAATCTTCTTGAATTACTGAATTTGACTTGTAAGTTGCATTGCATTTAAGATTCTTAACAGTGTACAGTTTTGCATATGCTTTTTAAAAATACTGTATGTGTGGTTATACAGTAGCAACCTTTCAGCCAAATTCTGCATGGGCAGAATTTTCTGTAGGCACCTGAATATCTTTGTTAATGTAAGTGTCTTTGGCTGATAATGAGAACTCAGGATTGAAATGAATTTAGAATAAGCTTAAATGCCAGCTAAAAATAGTATTAATTGAGGCTTTCTGTCTTTTCTCCTAGTGATCTTTCATCTGATATTAATAGATTTGAGATAAGTCTTAGTAACAAAACAAAGAAAAGTAAAGATCCAGATATATGTAAGTATTTTTTCTGTAAAAGATGCATATATACTGCAGCAATGGATACTTTGTGTGGTTTTCGTTACTTTTGTCAAACACTGTCACAAGAGAATTAAGTATATTTTTATGCTCACCGTACTGCTGTGTTTGTATGTTTTGGATGTCTGGTACTGGCTTTCCATTAATGTTTTTACAGTGAGAACCTGCATGTTTTTTAGTAATAAAACGCACAGTAATCCAGTCCTGTGTATCTGCTGGCTTTCCTAACTCTGCTCTAGAGTAGCCATTGTGTTACACAATGGCTGCGCTTACCAAAAAGCAAGAGGAAGAGGAGCTGTCAGTATTAGTCTGCTCCATAAAATGCTAAGTTCCACAGAGTTTTAAGCCTGATTGCATGGAATTCCTTTTCAGGTTTTTTCTTGTTTTCAGTGAGAAAGAGGAAGGGAGGAGAGATGTAGTACTTTCATCATTTTAAAAAACAAACAAACAAAAGTCTTGGCGGTCTCTGAACAAAATTTGCCTTGTTTTCTTTCCATTTTACCTCATCTGTCTACTTTCCTTCTACCACTCTTGGGCTTAAACCTGAAGTTGCCTCAGTATCACTTTGAGTGGGAAAGGTTCCATATTTTCTTCTGCCTTTTACAGAAGTTCCCAAAAATTTATTTTCCCCCTGTTACCCAGACAGCTGCTTCTTCAACTGTGGTTTTGTTTCTGTTCCAGCAAATTAACTGTAAGCTGGTAGGACCTATCAGCTTTCTAGAAAAGAAAGGGGTTTGAAGAATGTGGATTCTGACCTCTTAGAAAAAGATTTTTGTTGTTGTTGTCTGGGGTTTTTTTTGTTTCGTTCCCTTCCCACACAATGTGTTTTTTAGGGTTTTTTTCACTTATTCAAGGTACCTTGTTTCCCACCATGCTTGTTCTGGAGCAACTTCAGCCCCCTGCCTCCTCTTTGATACCTGCAGGGCAGGATGCCCTCCCTGCCCCTTTCAGATTGGTTCCAAGATTTTTTCTTTTCCATTGTGTTCAGACCTGTCTATTCCAAAGCCTGTCAGAGTATTTATAATCTGTTGCAGTTCTTCTTAGTTGGTGTGTATTGTGTTGCTGGCCTGTTATGTATGCGTCAGTGCTAATTTCTTAATTTTCCCCCTTTTTTTTTTTTTGAGATTTGAAGGGAAACCTTGACCAAAGTGGAAGAATTGCTACTCATTTTGAATGCTCTTGCAGAACCTAATTCAATTTCAAAACTTTCTCCTTCCTCTGACTAGAAAACTTTCTGCATAGCAGGAGGAAAAAGATACATTCCCTCTGATAGACAAAAGGGCTCTAGTTGCAGTTGTGACCATGTTCTTGCACTGTTCTTTTATTCATTTGAGCTGGAAAACTCGTTATCTATCTACACCAAAGCTCTGGTTAGTAAAAGAACCTTAAAAAGGATAATTCTTGAATGGGATACTTCAGTAACTTCTTTAAAGTGTTTTTGTAGTTTCCTCCTCTCTGTCCAGATTAAGGAGGTTGCGTTGGCTTTGGATGCATCCAGCTGATGGGAGGTGATAGGAGGTTTCCTTATCTAGGTCAGGAGCAGGATTGGCCGAGTTTCTTGATTGCAGTTAGGCGCACTCTTACAGTATAGCCCAACAGTCCTTTCATTTTGGGATAAGGGTTAGACTAAGTCAACTTGAATGAATATCTCTGCTTACGTCCCCAGCCCTATTAACTATGTGAAGTGCAGGGGGGGAAAAATGAGCTAAACCGGACCTTATCTAACATAACTATGTGCTGCGTTGCCTGAATAACCCTTGAACTCCTCAAAAGCAAGAGAATTGGTTCCTTTCCTGAACGTTCTCCTTTTCAGCCACAGCTGTTACATGTGGACTGCTATGACGTGTGAGTCATGTGAAGCTGGTGCTATTCGTCTTCCCAGTTAACTGGGTTAAGTCAGCTTTTCTGCTTGGTTTTCCTGCCATGTAATAGAGATTGAAGGCCCAAAACTCTGTTATTGGTCTCACTGCTTTATTTCTTTCATCATAACACACTGAAGTTAAATACCAAAATGATACTAGCATGAAGGCTATTTTTTCAGTATCTTCCTGAGTTTTCAAGTCTTGACTTTGAAGTTTGCCTTTTATGAGTATTCCATAAATATTTTAGTATTTTTGTTTTTAAAAAAGTAT
Source organism: Aptenodytes forsteri (assembly GCF_000699145.1). Taxonomy (NCBI): domain Eukaryota; kingdom Metazoa; phylum Chordata; class Aves; order Sphenisciformes; family Spheniscidae; genus Aptenodytes; species Aptenodytes forsteri. The sequence continues at coordinate 278,798 of NW_008796211.1, forward strand.
TTCAAATAGTCAGAAATTACACTAAACAGTTTAGTATCAATTCTATTTAAATTTTTCTTTGTTTCTCTAACTCTAAATTCCGTAAGGATTTATTCAAATAAATACGTATAACGTGGCTTGAAAAAAACCAAAGCCCTAAAATGTGTTAGTAGACTTCACCTGCTGCTACTGCAAATTGGGATGCTCAGGTATGATTAAACAGTTGAATTAGTAAATCTCTCAGGACAATTCCACACAGCGTTGAACTGGAGTGGAAGTTCTGGTTTGGTTTTGCACCATGATAGTTGGTTAATTTCAAATTAGTTCATGTTGAAAAAGAAACGTTTTTATAGTGGAGGCAGTCACCTCATGCAGGCAAATCCACAGAGCAAAGTATTAGCCAATGTCTTTCCTTTCAGGCACAGTTGTTATTTGCAGTAGTGCCAACGCTTGTTTTTGAAACTGATAGCTGAGATTATAGAAGGATGGGCTGTGCCAGCACGGCAGTGACTTGTGGCTGCGAAAGGCAGGATTTAGTATGTCCACGTATTGAGCAATTTCCTCTTTCTCAAGATTTCAAATGGCTTTTATTCTGAACCAGTAATTAGAATTTTTTTAGGGTTATTGGATGGCTCCGTTTTGTTCTGGCAGGGTTAGACAAAGGCTTCACAGTAAACTCAGGTTCATTTCTAGTCTGAGGACTGGAACAAACCTAAGTTGGAAGCACTTTTCACTATGATTCGCAGGTGATAATTACTAACAATCAAAATACAATCTTGTTACTAAATATTATGCCCGAAGTTTCATTAGCAAGTAAAACAGTAAGAAACATCAGTGTTACATTTTTTTTTTTTGGTACTAGTGTTCATCATGTAAAATATTGTGATTCTTTTTGGATCAAAATCATTGTCAAGAGAATTCTTACCTGTGTCTGGAGAGAAGAGATCGATTATTGTTTGTTTTAATGGTTTTCTGTATATTTGTTTCTCTTTTAAAATGTGCTAGATTGCAAAGTGTAAATATACTGAATTTTTCAACTGCTGTCTCTTACTGAAGGTAGTCTGCTAATGCAATGTACGCTGCTAAGTGGGAAAAAGTCTTGTTCCTTTAAAGTTACTGAATATAAATTACAGTAGCAACTGTTCTGCAGTGCCTGTACGGACATTTCTGTTCTGACTTTTTTTTTTAAATCAAAGCAAGATTATAGTATTTGTATTATAGCTCTGAAGTGCTACTATAACCGCAGGGAAAAATTAAATCATCAGTTTATTCTAGATCCTGTATTTCATTCAGCATTCCTCTCACTGAGATATATGTGCCTTACACATGCAACGAAAATAAGGAGAAAAACACATTGCTTAGTCCATTCCTCTCACTGAGATATACGTGCCTTACACGTGCAACAAAAATAAGAAGAAAAACACATTGCTTAGTTGCGGGTACAGGAGCTTTGATGCTGGGGAAAAATACTCTTAGAAAGTCAATTCATTATCTGGTCTAAAGACATAGTTCCATCCACCCTGGTGAGAAGCAGCAGGTGGTGATGAATTGTTTTTCACACTACTTGACTGATTTCAATGCATTAGCTTATATCAGTTTATCAACTCCGAAGAATATGAAATAGGCAGCAGGAATGTCCTGAAGTGAGCATTATAAATGTGCTGTTTTTCTGTTCCAGTATCAAGTGATACCCTGCTGCGTATTGCAGCACTGGTGCAATGTGAAATCTACTGGAACCTTTGACAATTTCTGCAAGGCAGTGTGCTGTATGGGCTTTGCAGAAATGTGGGGAAAAAAAAAACCAACCCAAAACTCTTGGGTTTGGTTTGGTTTTTTTTCCTTAATCTGAGGAACTTAAAAGCAGATCTCATTGAGAGGCGTGGAAAGAGAGGGTGTTTGCTTGAAAGATCCAGACTGACAGGCTAAGTGTGAAACTTGAACTGTGGAACCCCTCTTGGAGCATGGTGGGCGTTTCACAGGCACGGTGTTGCCTCTGCAAGTGCCTGGGCCCTTTCTGTGCGAAATAACTCCCTTCAGGAGAGCCTGTGCTCCGACTGCTGCAGCTTGCTAGCCAGCTGCTGGGCCAGACTCCAGCTGCCGTCCAGGTCATCATCGCTTGGCGATGTCAAGGTACCAACACAACTGAAAGGTGAATTAATGATTTGGCCGTTCTTGAGTTGACTTTCGTCATTACCTAGGCAGCAAGCTGCTTGGGAACGCTTTTTTACATAATTTGCATAACCTGTTACAGCCACAGCCTTAACCTGGGAGTTAGTATAAAAGAAATACATATGGCAGCGTTTGAGAGAGCCATAGCAACACTATGATAATAAATAGTAAGAAGTAACAAAGCGGTCAAGGGGCAGAGCTGATGGTGGCATCAGCCCAAGGCTGGAAAGAGGACAGTGAATTGTGAACACTTGATCTCTTTCTAGTTTCTGACTGCTACCTGGATTTGCAGGGTAGCACTTTTTTACTCACTACTTGGGTGTTACAAAGAAAACTGGTCAATATCCACGCGGCATTTTTGAGTGTATACGTATACATTCTTTACAGAATGCTTTATATTTCTTCTTCAGTTTACAGGAGTCTGTTAAACCCTTGAAGAGAGAATCTCAATATATTGATGGCAAAAATCTTGATTACTCTTATAAATACTCTTTTGCTGAAACAAGATGACGTGCTGAAAATGAGACTGGTTTTTATTCAATAGTAGCACTGTTTTGCTGGAGATAACTCACTTGAACAATGCTTTTTTTCCTTAAGTGTTTATGCGTTGCCAATTAAGCCGATTACAAAAAGGACATGCAACAGATGAGTGGTTTCAACTCAGTTCCCATGTACCATTAAAGGGTATTGAGCCAGGATCTTTGCGTGTTCGAGCACGATATTCTATGGAGAAGATCATGCCAGAAGAGGAGTACAATGAGTTTAAAGAGGTATGTTGTTTAACTTTCCTTGGTTTATCTGTCAAAACTCATTTTGTTGGTTGGTTGAGACGGATCTCAATAGCAGTGGTTGACATCATTAAATAATACTTATAGTGACATCTATCACTACAGATGTACGATATCAGTTTTTCCAAAGCTGTTAACATGTTCGGAGAAGTTTCTGAAGATTTTAAAATTCTGTTTTGCTTTCAGCTTATACTCCAGAAAGAACTTCACGTAGTCTATGCCTTATCACATGTTTGTGGACAGGATAGAACACTGTTGGCTGGCATTTTATTGAAGATTTTTCTTCATGAAAAGCTTGAGTCCTTGTTGTTACGAACACTAAATGACAGGGAGATCAGCATGGAAGGTACTGCACTGAATTACACTAAAGTTTACTGGAACTCTGGGCAAGTGGGGAGGGAAGGGCTCCAGCACCTTCCTTTTTTTCCTCCTCCTTTAGTTACAACATATATCAAAGTGTAAACAAGCACATTTTTCCTCTGCTTTTTGTTGTCTCCTTTTCTCAACTTTTCTCTTTGTCTTTTTTTTTTTTCCAGATGAAGCTACTACCTTGTTTCGTGCCACTACTTTAGCAAGCACACTTATGGAGCAGTATATGAAAGCCACAGCAACAAGTTTTGTTCACCACGCACTGAAAGACTCTATATTAAAGATAATGGAGAGCAAGCAGTCCTGTGAGGTGATACCTTGAACTATGTTTTTAAACATTTTGGTTTGTTGACACAATTACCTACTAGTTGTTATGTTTTATGTTTGCGTTAAACATTAGCTTCAGAGACATTTATTAATCTCTCAGAACTAAAATTCATTTAAGTGAGAAATACAGGAACTGAATTCATTAAGAGCATTCCCCCCCCCCCCCCCCCCTCCTTCAACAATATTCACAGTAGAACTTTCTAAGTTTTTTTAATTAAAATTTCTTTAAATTATATATTTGTTCTTCAGCAATTGTAGGCTGTTCTGTAGCAGTTACTGAATGGCCTAACCTAAGTAATTTCTAGTAAACTCAAGATATCATAGAAGTCAATGTCACACTTCAGTTTTAATTTAAAACTTCCTGATACTAAATGATTGTTATTGATCCTGAAACTGTTGTTTTTAAAATGGCCCTCCTAACTTCTGTGTTTCACTTTAACTTATTTGTGGAAAGGATGGGAGTCCTCAGAAATTTGGATTGAGAGAGATAAAAAGGTCATGCAGACGGATAGTGGTGACTCTCTGAGCTGTTAAAAGCCTCGTGTATTAGAACTTAAAACCGTTGCTTCTTCATATTTCCTGACTAGCCACTGAAACACTTGTGAGTTCTGTAAGGGACCTGTACAGCAGCAGAATATTTAATTTACTTTGAAGTAGTATTCAGCATGTGATATTATGAAACTACATATGTAGTTTTAGTTAGGAGAAGAGACTTAATCTTTTTGTCTTTTTGTTTTAGTTAAATCCCTCAAAGTTAGAAAAAAATGAAGATGTAAACACTAATTTGGCACATCTACTCAGTATCCTTTCAGAATTGGTGGAGAAAATATTCATGGCTGCAGAGATACTGCCTCCGTAAGTTTGCACTTTGCTGTTCAGATTTGTATTTGAAAATTCCTGTTTGTGTGAATTATATTGCACCTTAAAATGATGTTCTTACTGGTTCATCTTCTGCTAATCGGCCATAAGACTAATAATGTCTCGAGGGTTGCTGTATGCACACAGAGGAATATAGACGGGAGGAAAAAAAACACACTTTCAGGAATTAATAGGGCTTTTTGCAAAAGCCTCTGGCTAGCACACGTGCTTTTCTTTTGAAGGAAAAGCTACTAGACCCAGGAGGTCAGGGGAAGAAGGAGAATAAAAATAATCAATCTCATATTTCTTGAAAAAGGTAGAAGACAGTAGTAGCTAGCAGACAATTATACATATTTAAATTGATTACAAATTCTTTCCAGTCCTCCTCCCCTGAGAAAGGGACGGAATTATTAACAGAATATTAAAAATATAAGCAGGTATTAGTAGAACGATACCGTGCTATGATTGCTTCTGTCTGCTAGGGAAATGCAGAGGTTACGGGGGTTTTTTCCCCTTTTTTTTAATTGCTAAAATAACTTGTGTTCATGGTTTAGATTTGAACCATCTAATAAAAAGTGGAAAGTACTAACAGTTTTCTTTCACTGTGTCATTAGCTTTTAAAGTAAACAAAATCCTCAATTTTGAGATGGCAGAGCAGCACAGAAATGTTTCTTTTGTGTTAGTGCTGGCAGGGTTAGCATTAAAAGTTGCACTCCTTTTAAGTACATGATGGAGCTCTCAACATTTTCTGAAATACACCACAATTTTCCCATTTCTTTATGGGAGAGGACTATTGCTGTGGTTGCATAACTTTCAAACACCTAACCCTCATTTATGGAAAGAATAGTTGTTATGCAGTTAAAAAGAGAAAAATTAAAAAAAAAAAAAAATTCAAACCATCAAAATTGTCTTTTTTAAAAGGAAATACTACTTAAGGACAGGAAACAGTTATAAAACATTTAATGCACATCTGAATAACCACTGAATAGCATATAGAATTGTGTATTAAGGTTTTTCCTTGCCATTTACAAATTTACTTTTTAATATAAATTTATAAATTCAGAAATTGACTTTTATAAATTTATTAACTTATAAACTAACTCCCAGTTAAAGTTAATTTAAAGCTTATGTCTAAATTATAAACATAGAATTGACAGTAGTTCTGCATCAAGTTGGAGGTTGGTCTAGATCCTTTCTGAGCAGCTTTTTTGAGTCTGTACGTTTAATGGAATGAGTAATTAGCTATTATTTTTGCAGGACGTTGAGGTATATTTATGGGTGCCTACAGAAATCTGTTCAAAACAAGTGGCCAGCTAATACCACCATGAGAACTAGAGTTGTTAGGTAAGTCGTCACTTTATTCTGAAAGCAATCTTTTCAAGTCTTGTTAAAGACATACTTCAGTGTGCTTATTTATGTTTCTTTCAGTGACAAAACTGTATCGTACTTACAAAGGTTACAGCAGTATTTAAGATATTTATGATGCTGAGGCATGATATCCCAGTGAAGGATTATGAGCTTGCTAGATTCTTAATCATGTTCTTAGAGCCTTGACAGAATAAGATGATGTAGTATAGAGGTCAGTATAGCTGTACTTAATAGTTTTAACTTCCTATTTTCTTGTGTTTTGTCAAGTTTTACAAACTAATCTAAATAGCAATTTCCTTTTTCATGCTGGGAAAGAAAAACTTCTCTCAAAGCAATAGTTAACCTTTGTGATACCTGTAGAGAGCAGTGACTTCTGAAGATCGTGTTCCTGTCATACGCCATCTGGGAGGACTGTGCCTTACCCAGGGACTCTTAGGTAGCGTGTGTTAATTGCTGGAGAAATCTTACATGGTTTAAGATCCATGCCCTTTCAAATGCAGACCCAACACGGTAAGGAATCCAATACCTTCTCATACAGACACTTGGACTGTTAGATTTCGCTGAGCTACGTGTCTGCGTTGGGATACGTAGGTTTCTGCAGCAGAGAAGGCTCCCAGGCCCTGGTGTTGGGCTGTTAGTTCTGATCACTCTGAATCAACACTCTGTTGGTTTCCAAAAACACGTAGTTCTGTGTTGCCCCAGTTTGGTTTTATTTTTCTGCTCCAGCCCAATCATGTTGACACATTCCAGAGCTCCTCTAAAAACGTTGCAGGAGGTTACTGAACCTGCCTCCTCTGAACTCGCACCAGCCACAAAAACTCTAATGTACGTTCACAAACCAATGCATTATGCAAGTTCTTCCTCTAACACTGTCCATTGCCAGTGCAGGTCAAACAAAGATCTTTGACAAAGATGTGGTCTTGACGCTGTTTTTCTCAACGCTACTGGGGGTTTTAAGGGTGTTTTAAGGGTATCAGAGCCACATCTTTCCTTTTTTGCTGTCTCTGGCAGTCATATGATTTGCAAAGGTTAATCTCCCACGGAGGGAGTCTTTCAGAGGATTTGTCTTTGGCTTGTGTTTATCATTTTGACACCAGAAGCCTTATGTCACCCAGGGTACCATGCAGGGGCATTGCCTTCAAACGGAGGCTGCTCTTACTGCGAGAGCCCCTCTTACTTTGAGGGGCTAACCTACTGGAAGGCTGTAGAGCTCAGCAGTGAATACCGTATTTCTTTCTGTTCCTCCCCTGCTCCAGAGAGAACCAGGTGGCTTTCCTCAGTGGACACAGCTCGCGTTCAGGGTTTTCCAGAGGTCTCCACTGGATGCTATAAATATTGGATCCCTTGCGATGTTAGTCTTCAGAAGCGGATACTAGTGATTTCTCTCTGGAGTACAGAGTTTCACACCCTGCAGTGATGATTTTTGTCTTTAATTGCACTATTTTTGGTCCAAGAATGATTAAATATTCAGAGGCAGGTGGACAGTGTTTAGATGTCTGGGTATCTTCCCTACTGTATCAGTCAGAAGATGCTGCCATTTCTCTCTGGTCATGATGTAGATACTGACTCATTCTTAATTTAGGCAGGGTGACCAGGGTAAGAAGCACCAGATCTTCTGTATCAGCAGGGTCCGTGCCAGATTCATACCTCATTGGCCTTCAACTTTGGGCACTTTAAAAGAGGAATTGGTGTATACGCCATGACTTCAAAATTACTTACTTCCTCATAGCTTTAAATTCACACCATAGAAAATATCTTAGCTTCACATACAGCCAAGAACTGTTGTCTTACCAGCCCATAATTCATGGTTCTTGGAGAAGTAAGAAACATCTATAACAGTATATATTAGGTGTCTTGGACGTACAGAAGGTGCGTTAACCTCACTACTATGTGTGTCATTTTCAAGTAATATGGACATTAACCTTCACTGTGTACTTACCAACAGGCAAGGTAGTGTAAGGTCCCCTTCCTGCTTTTGTAAGTGGTGAGGCTTTGGTATTGCTGTAGTCAAAACCAGTCTGCTGGTAGCGTCCAAGCACTCCGAACAAAATTAAAGATGATTTAGATTGCTTTAGTTGGTCCATATGTCACTTCATTGTGTAGCAATTAGCTGGAATTGAGGTTAACCTGAGGCGGATGGTTTTCCCTTCTGCTATTAACAGAAAGTTAGATTTTTCTCATGCTACTGAAGGTTATTCGGGTTTCTGTTGAATGAGTTCCTGGTCCTGCAGTCAAAACAGAGCGCTTTTCTTCCCAGCTTTCTAGATGGCAGCAATTACTTCTGGGACGAAAGTAGCAGATCCCCTATTACTCTTCTACTATAGCATACAGTCATCAGGATGTGGATCAGCTGAAGCTGTGACCTAAGGCTGTGCTGCTGCCGAAAGAGGTTCCCCTTGCCCACCCGCTCCTGCGCTCCTCCTTACGTTGGCCTGGGGGAGCGGGTGGCCGCGGGATGGATGCCTTGCGGTAGCAGACAATGGAAAACCTTTGGGAGGTCGGAGACCAGGGGCTCCTCCCTTCTGAAGCCAGCAGGGTCTGAGATTGGCTTCAGTATGACTTTACAATTAAGTTCCTCCCACGTGGTTTCAACAGTTCACCTTAACTGGGAAATCAATATGCCTGTTCTTTCAGCTTTTATCATCGTTCACGTCATAGCATGATATTCTTAATTTGTTAACGTATTCAGAGTGCAGGCTGGTTGGTTGGTGTCTGTCTCAAAAAGATTCCATGCTAACTTGACTTAAGACTTACAGACTACACAGTTTTACATTCATTCTTTAATTTTATTGAACAAAATACAATTTTCTTCCCATTTCAGTGGCTTTGTTTTTCTTCGACTGATTTGTCCTGCTATCCTGAACCCAAGGATGTTTAATATCATCTCAGGTGACTATACGCTTCAGACTCGATTCATACTTTATACAGTAGTAGGCATGAAATTACTGTAGTGTCTAATGTAGCAAAATACGAAGTTTTTTTGAACACTGTGTCCAAAGTCGTATTATCCACGTCACTTGACTGACTTCTCCATAAGGCAGCCAACATATGTTTTTCACCCTTAAAGGCTAGATTGTGGTTAATCCCCAATGTCGTTGTAAAGTCCAGAAAAACATCCATTGTGGTATTTAATAATACAGTTTTGAGTTCAAGTCTAGCAATGCGGAATACATTCTGGCAGTGTGAAAATTGTAAGCGTGTGATCTTCAGATGTCACTTTGAATACAATGCAATGCCAAAGTTAATGGCTGAAATTCAATGGTATCTCTTAAATGAGCAAGATTTACGAAGCTGAAAATGTATTCCAAGCTCTGCAGACACATTTGTGCACCTAGGAAATTATGCTTGAATAACCTGTTCAAACGTCCTGCTTAGATAGCTTGGAGAAGTCTTCACTTTGACTGATTTAAGTACAGCCAGTCTCAAATATGGAACCTTAAAAGATGAAGAGAGAGAGGGGTGGCGTTTAGAAAGGTGAGTTGTGCAGACTTGAGATGATCTTAGTTGACTTAAAGGCCATCTATAGGAGAGTTCCCATGGGCTTGCCAAAGCGAATGTTCTCACCGCGTGGTCTTACCCTGTTTTTTGACGCTCTCTTGGTGGAGTGCATCTGTAGTAGTTAACTACAACAGCGGCAGGGAACATTCCTGTTCGCAAGACTGGGACTGCGGAACTGCTGTAGCGGCCTGTGGCACAGTGCTGGCCGGTGTCGGAGAGCGTTCTCCAGAACAGCTCGTGGGGGTGATCGGGATGGCGGCGCACATCAGGGACCGCACCCGACACGCTGTTGGCCTGGGGCTTTCCTGTTGTGAAGCTTTCATGGTGAGGGCATGGATTATCCCATGGCAGTTGCCTTAAGCACCTAGAAATGTTTGTGGGCGTTTTTAACTCAATTTCTGTGGGAGGAAAAAAGGAAAAGCATAAACTACTGAAAACTCTATTACTAAAGTTAAACTATTTGGACGTCTGAGTTGCTTAGTTTTAAAAGTTTGCTTATGTTATACTTCATCTTTGTTTTCTGGGTTTTTCTTGGCAAAGATCACCCCAAGCTAGGGGGCATTTAGTTTGCACCAGCCATTGCTCTTTCTCCTTCCCTCCCTAGCAGTTTCTTGATTTCTTTACCAGTAAAATGCTGATTTGAAATAGGAGGAAATGAGAGATCTGATTCAGAAAAGCTTTTTTTTCTTTATTCATAGACAGTTTCTAAAACAAGGTAGCATGTTTTGTATAATTTCTCTTTAAGAAATGAGAAGGGCTGTGCCAAACAGAAAGCTCCTTTCTCTCACCCAGGGATCATTTCCAAACATGCTTTGGAGAAAGCGTTTGAGAAACATGGCCTGGTACACAGCGGTCCCTTCTTTAGGATTCTGTTATCTTCCGGTAATTTTCAAGTTAGGTACCTCCTAATTTGGGTTGCACTGTGTCTGCAGGTGTAAAAAGTTACCCATAAATTTCAGTAATCCCTTTTAAGCTTGCCTGTCACCGTTAAAGTCCTGCTCATGTACATCCAGCTAATATTCTTGACTACTGCTAAGGTAAACTTACAGACGCCATGTAGGGCTTTTAGAGCTGTTCAAAAAAAGGGATGAGGCAGTCCTTCTTTTGGAGCAAAGCTTCTAACATATCTTCTTCCCATAACAGGGGAAAAAAGTATTCTGAAGGCTGGGTGTACAGGTACGGCTCAGTATCAGCAGCAATCCTATCACCTCAACAACTGTGATTGGAAAAAAAAATCTTTGTTTCAAAAGTTAAATCCTTTTTCTTTTCAAGCGTCTTTGACTTTTTTAAAGTGATTCGCTTCTTTAGATCAGTTTCCTAACCTGAAGTTCCAGATTCCAAGGCTAGTGATGTTTTCCAGCATTGCTGCTTCAAAGGCTTGTATTGCACCAAGCACTAGATATGATGAACAACTGACATCAGTTGCGTAGCTCCAGCTATGCAAGAAAAATGAGAACTTATTTTTCAGTGTATTTTGGAGGGGAAGAAAGAGCAACAAAAGATGCAGGTAGACAGTGAAGAGCATATAGCGTTCTTATGAAGAATTACAAAATTTAGAGCTTATGTAATTACCATGTCAGTTTTGGAGCACTTCAAACGTGGCTTTCAGCCAGGCCATTTACCGTAACTGGAGGGAAAAATAATTTTGTAAGATACTACTGGGCAGTATCACTTGTTGGAAAAGGAAGTTTTAACTGACAAAAGTCGTTAATGTAAAGTGTTAAGTGTAATGCTAAGTACAGCAAGTGACTACAATTTCATGGAAATACAAGCCACAATTGCATGTAATGTTTACTCTGTTTTCCTGATGCCAGTAACTTAAAGTATAATTTGTATAACTTGTCATAGCCCACTAATGTGGGTATACACAAATAAGGAAAAAGGTAAACTTGCCTTTTTTTTTAAATTCTAAAGGTAAACGAATTTTTTTTATTCTAACAACAAATAATCCTCCTTTCAACAGAACTGTTTCATTTTTGTGAAAATGGTTCTTACTTCACCTAACTCTCAACACCACTTTATTTTGCATACCCGTTCTGTATGCAATTACAGAAAATCAGATGTTAGTATTAATATGTTTTTGTGGACACTACTAAGCAACGTAAGTTTCACTTCACCAAGTGACATCTTCCACATGCAGTTTGGTTATAATATTAAAAATACTTTATTCCATGAAAAAATATGAATTGGAGAAGAGCTTTACTTTCACGTGATTGCTGTTAGTTTTAAACAGAATGGCCCGTAACTCTCTACTTTGTATTCCTGCCAGATTCTCCTTCCCCCACTGCTGCAAGAACGCTGACGCTGGTCGCCAAGTCTGTGCAGAATTTAGCAAATCTGGTTGAATTTGGAGCTAAGGTGAATATAATTGTATGCACACAGAACAGCCTAGAACTATGTTTCCAATACATTTCAATGTTCCTGTTTGTCATTGTTTAATCTCAGTCGGCAGCTGAGCACCACGCAGCCGCTCGCTCACTCCCCCCCCTGGTGGGATGGGGGAGAGAATCGGAGGG
>NW_008796211.1:290839-308940 GCF_000699145.1 Aptenodytes forsteri
CTGGCCAACTCCCCCCAGTTTATATACTGAGCATGATGTCACATGGTGTGGAATATCCCTTTGGCCAGTTTGGGTCAGCTGTCCTGGCTGTGCCCCCTCCCAGCTTCTTGTGCACCTCCAGCCTTCTCAGTCGGTAGAGCATGGGAAGCTGAAAAGTCCTTGGCTAGTGTAAGCACTGCTCAGCAACAACTAAAACATCGGTGTGTTATCAACTTTGTTCTCATCCTAAACCCAAAACACAGCACTGTACCAGCTCCTAGGAAGGAAATTAACTCTATCCCTGCCGAAACCAGGACACTGTTTAATACATGCAAAAATCTGTTGCCGTTTTCTTGTGCAAAGCCTGATACATCACCTGTTTGTCCTCATCAGCAAGGAGGCCTTGTTGCTGCCATTTCTTCTGTCCTCGTCATTTAGAGCTAAATGGGGTGTTGATCTCGATTAGAGCAGTGGCATAAAGTCTGGTCAAATTGGGAAGAGGAGCCATAATCATTTGAGAGGCAGTGATCTAGAGACTCACATCGATGACTTGGCACATCCCGTGACGATTTTCAGTCTGGCAGTAGGAACACCAGCAATGGCCTGTTAAAATAACAAATGACCGTACCAGTAGGCAGTAGGTTTACGCAGCGTGACGCAACCACGTATTGATGCTATGAGAACACAGATAGACTCGGCAGGCATCTGTTCCAAAGACAGCAGTGGAAGTATGTGGAGCATTCTTTTTTCCATTTGCGACAGAAAAGGTAGCAGTCATACTCCAGTATTTCCTGCGTTAGAGGGGAGAAGTGGGAGAGGAAAAGCAGGCAGCCATCCCACCGCAACAGAAGTGTCCGTGATGGTAAATGGGCACACTTTCCTTTGGAATATCCGTATCAAAAAGACAACTGGGAATTGCTAGAGCACACATCTGTCGTGAGAAAGAAGCAGAAGGATAAATATTCTGCCCTGAATAGATGATGGGAGCTTTTTTTGCATTTCTGTTGGTTATTTGATGTCAAAGGGGGGGCATCTTCCAGTAATATTGGTGTGCTTCTGTACACAGCCTTGAAATGCATTCCACGCACGTGTTCTATCCATATGTAGTAATTAACTTTCAGATTGAGACTAATCGGGCCTGAATTCCCAGCTTGGTGTAGATTATCCAATTCTGAAACAAATGAAGAACTGCCAACCTCTGACTCTTCCCCCTCCCCCGCTTTCACCCTGTGTTTAATTACTCCTTAAATCGGTGTTTTCTGTGGTAGAGCACTTCAAAGCACCCCTTCTATTTGTACTCGTTTTCATATTGCTAGACATAATTAATGTTGTAAATCAAGTGCAAATATTGCACTGAAAAGCCCCAGCTTTCAGTAAAGTTTCTATTACAACGCTTAGAGAATGCCAGCAACAACTGGTCTGTCTCAGCTCCCAGGCTGAAATAGGGTTGAAAAACCGATCTGTTGACTTAAGCATAATGAAAGTGAGTCCAGGCTGGCATTGTAAAGTTATTTCTCTGACACACCTAACTTGGAATGTCAGTGTTAATGAAAGAACAAGAAAGAGGGCGCTTATTCCTGATCACAGCTTTGAAAGTAGAGCACTCGTTCATCGCAGCTAGGTATTGAGAGACATTCGTCTTAATGCACATTCATGTCAGTATGCGTGGATAAGAAAACTTCTGAATCGGAGATTCTGAATCTTCTGAATGTAAGAAAATAACGAATTCTGGAGTCTTTTGACTGGCTGCACACCAGACATGAGAAATTCACTTGGAAAAATGAAATCCCTCCAGATGACATACTTGTCTTGCGATGTCATTTGTCTTGACTGCACTGTGTTCACTTCAGGTATGACAATTATCTTGGCATTGATTTGTTCTAATGAATACTTTTAAAAATTACTAGGAGCCATATATGGAAGGGGTAAATCCATTCATCAAGAGCAACAAACATCGCATGATCATGTTCTTGGATGAACTTGGGGTAAGTGGTTAAAAAAAATCTTTACTGGAACTTATATACCAACATTGCAAATGAAAATTCTTTACGCTTATTAACTAACTCAAAAATGCATCAGCTTCCACACGATGTTGAATGCTTGTAACTGAATAAATTGTGCTTACGCATGTTTAGAAACTGCAGATTGCTGGCCTGTTGTACGGAATTAAAACCGTGACAATTAAAAATGTCATCTTAGACTTTATTCATTTAGTGCCTCTGTAGATGTGAGAAGCTCAAATAGATTTTATAGCTATGAGGATTAGAAATTTTGGCCAAAAATACAAATCTTTAAAAATACTTTTTAAAACAGAAATTCTTATATATAATTTGTCATATGGTTTTGACCAGAGATTGAAATTATTTTTCACTTTAAAAAATATTAGGTTGAATTTCAGTTATGCATTTCCACCTGTGTCACTGCGTGCATTCTAGGTATTGTAGTTTGAAAGTGAGCTGCAGTTACTGTATTCTTTTAAACGGTTACTGTTTTGTGTATGTTAGCTGTAACAGGAGTTAGGACCTCATGTTACAGATGTGTATTTTTAAATGAAGAATTCATTTTAAAAAACAAGATGAAAAAAATGTGCCAAGCTTCCTGAATTGATCCCTTAAAAGTGACCTAGAAGACATCTCAGAATATTTTGATAAGATATAAAAATGAGCGTGGCGTTCGGGTAGGTTGCCGTATGTCACATTTTTCTGGTTAAATTGCAACTTCTGCATATTATGATACGCCAGTTTTCTTTACATGACAGATTTTGCATGAGGTCTCTGAAAACTTGTTTTGAAAATAACTGTTGGATCAATCTACTGTTTTAATTACAACGTTATTGTTTTATGACCAGTGTTAATGCGTTACTTGATAGTTACAGATTTTGCTGAATTTTTGTTGCTGCTGCTGCTCTCTCATTTAGATGGGAAAAAAGCACCCGATGGACGGATTCCCCCTCATTTAGGGGAAGGTTGTAAGATGAGTCTCTATATGCAGTAGCTTTCTGGTCAGCTCAATGGTAGCGTAGCAATGCCAGATCTTGTAGTAAGAACCCTTTCTAGCAGGAGTAGAAGTTGCAGTATACTCATAAAACGCATGCTTGCGGAGAGGAGGAAATACGTAATTCGTGATAGGAGGATGGACTGGAGGCTTAGCTGGGAAGACTAACATCGCAGGACTTGCTTGCAGTATAGAGGAGTTGTGTTGGCAGAGCTGCAGAGCTGTCACTTATCTTCCTGTGCGCCTGGGTACTCGGCACCCTAAATCCGCTCTCATCTTTTTTGTTGAAGAACGTTCCTGAGCTTCCGGACACTACAGAGCACTCTAGAACTGACCTCTCTCGTGATCTGGCGGCCTTGCATGAGATATGTGTGGCACACTCAGATGAACTCCGGACGCTCAGTAATGAGCGAGGTGTAATGCAGGTGAGCGACAAAGGTTAACAGACAAATCACAGGTAGAGATAGTATGCCTTCAGTTACTCCTTAATATCAGGATGCGTTTGGAGTATTTCTGGCTAGCAGTATGACTGATTTTAAAATACGTGCATTTCGCCAGGAGGTTGTTAGCTCTAAAGGCAAATACTTAGTCCGTAGTTTTGTTTCTCCATGCAACAAAACCAAAGAGGTTTTTTTCAAAGTTTCCAGAGGAAGTTTTAGTTTCTAGAGGAAGCCTAAACCCGCAAAATTACTGCCTCCTGACAGGTTCTCCAGGTCGTTAGTTTTAGGATCTTGGTTTTTTTAAGTTGAGAACTAAATTTACTTTCATTAGCTTTCTATTGATACCTCATTTCTGCTTCCTAATTTGCCAGTGCATTTGTAAACAAACATGGCAAACTCTTCTAGCAATCCTCAACAGTGTGTCAGCAGTACACTTTCTTAGCCTCCCTGTTAAACCACAAAGCAGCAACAAGATCCATGGCAAAGAGAGGCAAAGTTCATAATGCTGTTTTAGACTTCCCTTTTGAAGTAAAGGGAAGTCTTATTGACTACAGAATCGGCTGTTTCCTTTCCTTTTTTTTGTTTTAATACATTTTAAACTACCTCGTAGCAGGTCTGACAGGCTAATGCTGAAAATGCTTCTCAAGCAAGAAGACTGTTCTGTTTCCAGTTGCTAATGTATGGTTTTACTGACTCTTTCTACAGCATGTTCTTAAGAAGCTTTTGGCTATTACTGAACTGCTTCAACAAAAACAAAATCAGTATTCAGTGTCTAATAACATCAGGTAGCAGCCCTCTACCTGAATTCTGCATGGATCCAGCATGCCCAACATGGCAACTCACACCAGTATCACTTTCTTCTTGCTCTTGCCAAAAATAGCACACCCTGTCACATTCCCAGTGATGTGTGAACTATGCAAAAAGAAAAACAAAGATTCTGTTGGTGAATGATTGTACCAGCAGCTTTTTAAGCTATCTGTGCAGGACGTTTGCACCTTTTTCCACTTGGAAACAGTTTTCACAACCTCTGAGCCTTGGTGTACAGTTCACCTTCCGCAAAGAAAATGCTGTGACTGTGTCTTGAACTTTTGAAAATTATTTTCAGCACCTCTGATTGCCAAAGTTTTGCTGTCTCGTTGGAAAAGAATTATCAACTGACACGAAAAGAAATGTGTTGTTTTGACAGCTACATACAAACTGGATAACATTTCTTACTGTAATTTCTGACTGGTTACAATAATTACGACTTTTGACTGTTTCAACCACTCTAACTTGTATTTACAGTTTCCAGAATTTGATGTTATGGTAGGAACAATCCTTACTGTACACTTTTTATACCATGCTGTTTCTCTTGCTGGAATCATGTTGAAAGAGAATATGCAGAATGGGTCTTGTCAGCTTTATTTTTTGATGTGCCGCTGATTCAGTCTGAATAGTTCTTCCATCAAGAACTGTATATCCAGATAAATCACAATGCTTTTGTAAAATGTTTACAACAGTAAATAATTTGAATTCAGTAAATTTATTGATCATTGTATCAGACATGCATGCATTCATTAAACCATTTTATAAAATATGTATTGGTTGGTCTTTTGTGTACTGTAAGCCTACCATAAATATTATTTTTATAAGTGAAAATTAAGTTTTTAAAATAAATCAAGCTGCAGATAACTCTTTATGGAAACTGCCTAACTTTGGCTGCTGTGGAAATTTTTTACAGTGTCTGCATACATGATATACTTCGAAACATTTGTGTAGTGTCACTTTTTTAGCATGAATCCTCCATATGCCTTAATTTTGTACGTATCTCTCACGGGGTGAGAAAGTAGATGTTAAAACTGTTAAAAAAACCTGAAAGTAAAATATGCAGTTGATTCAGGGGTATTTCAGCATCACTGTTTGTAGCTTTTCTAGGCAGTGATCTAATAAGGAATAAAAGGATGCTGAGATTGACTGACAAGACTAATGAGACAACCACATAAATAATTGTGTGATATGAACAGGGTTGTTACACCATTAGAACAACTGCACAGTATCTCCTGTCTATTAGAACTGCTTTTTCCATCCACTGTCACACTAAATTGTGCAGACTTTATCTTTGGGGTCTTTGCTGTTGTATTAGTGCACGTCTTCTAGGTTTGCAGTTGGCTCATGCTGTGCTGCCCTGGCCCCTCCAGTTGGGGCAACTTCCTTGAAGGTGGGTGCCCGGTGCTGCAGCTGAGAGCTCCCAGGCATCACGAGTACTACGCTTAGTAGACAGAGGTGATGCTCTTGATACAGCCTAGTAAAGACACACCTGTTTGCAAGACCTTGGTACTGTGGAGGTTTTTTTACATCGTCCCATAAAACCACTCCTTGCCCTATTGCTGCCAAGCTTGTATTAAACTGCATCTCAGAGGAAAAGGTAATTAATCCTTTTTTGTGCCCTACTTAAGCCCTCTCTCTGTATACCGTTACATCACATAAGTCACAGTTCCAGTTTGTAACATTTTTTTTGTGTGATGAACTACTGCTGAATGCTCTGCTTACAGCTTCCAACCAGTTCAGAACCTAAGTAAATAACTTAACTGGAACAGGGTTAAGTCAAGTCCTGCTTCTTTCACTTGATCACGAAGGTCTTGTGTAAATGGTGTCAGGCTTTCGGAAGTGAAATTGCAATAGCTGCTTTTCTTCCCTGACTAGTCAGCCAATGACCCTGGTGTAGAAGAATTTGTCAAACACAAGAGTGCATAAAGTGGATTACCTTGTAGATTTAGCTGGCTGGGTATAGGCAGCATCACTGGTAAAATGCAGTGATGAAACTAGGAAACTCCCAAAGTTGCATTTAGAACTGCTTATATTCTAAAACAGTATATGAAAAGGAAAAGGAAGTAGACTTTGGCCTAGATTTGGAAGATCTCTAACTACTTAGTAAGATTTTTAAATATTCTTCTCAGTTGTCCCCAGGTAAGTTAGTCACAGCAACCTAATCTGAGATGACAGCTGCAGGGTAAGTCACAAAAAGTGTTGTTATTACTCTACATATTGTAAAATATGTTGTGCAGCCTCTTGGTACATTTGGGAAGCTCTTCTCAAATGTACTAAGTGTCATGGGCACGGTTGTACTCTTTTAGCTGCTTCAATGACAAGCTTGGAAAGAGGGGGAGGACATTCTGCTCTAAAGCACATACGGGTCTGTTACCAGATCTGTCTCCTGCTTGCATTTATCCAGTTCACTAAATGCCCAGTTTGACCCGAGTGTAGGATGACAGCATGGCAGTAGCTAAAGTCACATCTCAAACTGTTCCTGAACCAAAACTCTTCCCTGAGTGACAAATTCCTTAAAGCACACACTTCTTACTCATGCTTGACCTTGAATGGATGAAGGTTTAATGGAACTACAACTAATTATTTTAGCAAAGTCAAATGCTTTATTGCAAAGATACTAAAAACTGACAGAATAAATACCTCATGACACAGAGTAAGGAACCTGTGGCAGGCAGGTTCACACTTGACACCAAACAGTAGTTTCTGCAGTGGCAGGATTCCATCTTCCTTCAAGGTTAGACTGAGTCCACAAGATCATCATCAGTCCACTCTTCCTAATGGAAGGGAGAAAAGCAATGCCTTGAGCCATGTGTGAATTTGGTGGGTTTTATAGTAAGGTGGGCCAGGCAACAGGTGGTAGGTACATGGTACTACTGCACAGGCTGTCACAGAAACTTCTACTACATAGGCCAGCGAAAGAGAATTAACACAGATCTAACTTTTCACATCTCTGAACTGTGTCTGCTATCAGTAATAGACTTAAATAGCAAGTTTAAACTGATGTTAAATGTAGTGCTTTAGCAGTTTGTCATGTCCACGTTACTTGACAGATACACATTTCTGCCGGGACACTTGACCATGCTTATCTTGCACACTCCATTCTACTTCTGACAACCAGGTAGCAATTTTCAGTCCTGGTTAACTTAGAAGGCTAGCTCAAACTGGAAATAAGAATTCATGCAGAGCCTACACAGAAGTTAACTTGATGAAATGCACGTTTGTTAAGTTCCCTTTCAGATTCTCATGACGTGCCTAATCTAAGCTCATGGCCAACAACTGCTGAACAACATGAAAGGGTATTTCCCTTCCTTAGGTTCCCCCGATCTGGATTTCTGCTCAAACTTGCTCCCGTTGCTAAACATGAGCACAGTTAAAGGAGTTTCTTTAAGCGTGCCCTAGTCTGTTGTGAGACTCAATTAAGTTTTGATTCCTGGGTTCATTTAAAATGTTTCTTGCCTGCCCTGCGCCCAAGCAATATTACCCAGTGTGCCCCATTGTCTCGTGCAGGGAAGAAAATGGAAATAATCAAGTAAATACCTCACAGGGAAGATTTTCTTTTCAGCTAACAGCAGCTAATCCCAGAACATGGGATTGAAAGCCTCCTGGGACTAAGCCCTACTTCTCACTTCTGCAAGTATGCTATAATGCTCATCAAGAACATCAAAAAACCCCCACATACGTACACAAAACCCACACCAAAAAAACCGCTATGCTTTTTATGACCAGGATTTAGTACCTAACAGAAGAATTCCATGAACAGAAGGCTAAAAAATACTTTAAATAGTGGTGACTAAGCCCTTTAACCTTAAAGCTAGTTATCCATGCCTAGTCTTAAAGTCATGGAGGTCCAGTCATTTTAGCAGCCCCTTTTCAGCAGCTGTTTGAGGTTTAGCTCATGCTTCTTCATTATGGACAGCTATGTAGAGATTTCCACAAGAGCTCACATTGCAGCCTTTTACTAATACCTTGTGCTTTTTATGGGTTCATTACTTTGGCAGCTGAGTCATCTGTGCTCAACCAGTACCCTGTGTGTTTCTTCTATCGTTTCAAATTGATGAGCTCTCCATACCAGTTCTGGCCTTGCTGTGGGTATTAACATCAGCTATGAAATCAAGAAACAAAATCTTACAAGTAGATTAGAACAGATTGTGCACTTCTATATTACAGCCTAATTACTTACAGCTATAAATATTGTTAATATCAGCTAGCTGTAGGATTAGTGAGGTCTCAAGGTTTGAGCAGTATGCACATACTACAAGCTTTCCAAAAACGAAGCACACTTTTTCCTTTATGTCCTGGCCAGCTCAGGTCTGCTCTTGCATGTGATAATTACTCAGAAATGAGACTATGCAAGTACAAACCCTTGGCAGTTCATATACATCAGTATTTAAAAAGCCTAAGTTTCAAGAGCAGTTAGAACTGTGCAAGAGCTTATTGTGAAATGCTGTACAGTATGTGAATTTATGCAATTAGTTTATTCCTTTGGAAAAAGAATGGTGAATATAAATTAATGAGAAACCTCAAAATCAAAACTGCCTCAGACCATAGTAGCATAACTAAAATAAGACCCCCTTCAAATTAAACTGGGCAGGGAGGAAGAAGTGAGTCTCCAGAGGTTAGGTGGAGCTGTTCTCTAAGTCATTTTGTGAGAAAGTGAAAAGTTAAGAAAGTGCTAGTTTTACGGAGTTGCCAGTTTCGATATGCTTTTTAAGACTGGCATTTGGAGTAAACACTAGTCAAAGTTTTTACAGCATTAAATAGTTATCATGAAATATGCTTGAGGTTCCACATTTTATTAGAACATACTTTCAATGCTGATTTTACATAATCTTGTTCAAATAATTTTTTAGATTCTAGTTTGACATTATAGCATCAACCCACTATGATAATTTATAATAGCAAGACTCCTTGAATTATAAAAACCCACACATCCTGCGTTTTATGTTAGATTTTGACAGATGACCCTCTTCAGCTGTTAGCAAGTTTTTCTAAATGCCACACTTAAGGTGTCCTGGACTATCAGGATGTGCAACGTCTTCAGTATCAAGAGAAGTCCAGTTAAAAAGGGTTCTTCACACAGCTATTCCTCCACCAGAATGTATTCTCTACAACTTCCAGTCAATGTTACGAGTGAAAGCTCTGAAAGGTGTTCAGATTAGATCTGAAAGATTACCTTAATTCTGTTTTCATTTGTTAAGTCACCCTCCTCAGTCTACCTCCACCTTATTTATACTTGGTCTTATAACCTGAGGTACTAGCTACCCATCTGTAATTTATGCAAGCTTTGCTAGCAAATTGGCTGACGTAGAAATTTAGTCCAGCAGCTGACTTCTGCTTTGTGCAAGAAGCCAAATAAAGTAAATGAAAATGCTGGCCAGCACAAAAACCACCACATAAAACTTCCGTGAAAAAAGCCTGCTTGAACGTATTTCAGCATATACTCATTTATTTCATCCACATTCTGAGGACTGAGTTTCCACCTGTAGAGCTAGGATTTCTCCTCAAGTGTTCAGTTCCTGGCCTTCCAAAACGTCCTTTCATCACGATACTTCAAATCTCAGTTTCACAGCTATTTCCCCTCACTGTCATCATGGAGTTTCACATGCTGGAATTATAAGTACTAAGCTTTACATTGTTCTGTGGTTGTTCCACAGTTTGTCAAAAGACTTTCAAAGCACAGGAAACAGCAGGAAGGATGGCCTGCGTGTTCTTCCCCCTCCCCACAAAAGATGGGGGTATTTAAGAACACTCCTAAACACAGACTAGTACAGACTGGCTCATTTTTAAAAACAAAGTTGAAAAAGGTTCTGTCTAAGCAACACATAAAAGAATACTAACAGATGCAGAAGTTTGTCTCGGTAGCTGTGTCACTTTTGTCTTGGCAGTTACAAGTGGAAAAACAAGTACTTGTACAATAGGTTTACTGACCTCATCCATTTTAGATTTCTTTGCGACATAGTCATCATCTTCATAACCTTTCCTCTTCTTCCTAACCCCCATCCAGAAAAAAAAGTGAAATGTTTAGGTATTTTTATAAGAGTTTCCTTCTTTGACCACAAGATTAGATTATGGACGTATTTGTGACATAAAAAACTACCGAAGTCTCAACTAACAGCTTGCTGGAAGTTCACACTGGGTACTAAAGTGAAAAGGGCAGAAAATAAAAATCAGGAAGTCCTTTGCCATCCACATAAGTCTTAAGAAAACATTAACACTTTGCACAATTCTTGTTTTAATCACGTGATTTTAAAGCCCTTGATTCTCATTACAAATGACATCAAGTGGCCAGACCTTAGAAGCCACCTGGGATTCCAGTTCTGTGTTACAAAACAATCAGTATTACAGCCTGCAGTGCAAATCAGCGCAGAAGAACGTATTTACGTATTACTGAAAGCACTACTTGGAGTCTTGGTTCTCAGCTTCCAGTAGACACTCACATAGTAAGCATGTGAACAGACATCCTTGTGTGTCCCTTTAGATGTTTACATTTTCAGTCACTCACACAGATCAGAGAAAGTTAATGTTTCTATAGCAATAAAAAAGGCAGAAATTTAACACATCAAAGAGTAAGTATCTACTTACGGGTTTGTATTAAGTGAAAGCTCCGAGCTGTGACACTTCTCTAATTTCTGTTTTAGAGCAGCAACCTCTTCAGGCCTTGGCAGTTCGTATTTCTTTATGAGATTTTTCATGCCTACAGTGGCAACAACACAGCTCTAAGCAAATGAAATAACTTCTGCTCCACCTTGTGAATTACACAAGCTTACCAATCAGTAGTATGGCTAATGTTATCGCTCATCCCTCATACTTAAGCTTGAGCCAACAGTTTACCCTCCCTTCCCTCATAACAGGAGCACAGTATACATTTTCAAGCAGGTTTTGCTGGGGGGGGGGGCGGGGGGGAAAGTACACCAAAAAAATCAGAATGCTACACAAAGAAAAAACAGAATCTAAGAAGTTTTGAAATCCACACCTCTGTAAGGTTTTGAAAGCATCATATCTAGTTCTTAAACAGACTCAAAAGACACTACAAGGCAACATGCAACATATTGCAAACAGTTGAGACAGAAAGCTTACCAAGTAAAGTCCATGTATTTGTCAAAGCAAGCATTAGACATTCAAAGTATTAATTCCTCCCAAGCTGCTTGCTTACAAAACTTCCCTTCCCACATAGCACTCAAACTTCAGAGCACTGAAGATTACATATGTAAGACTTAACTACCATCTTACATCCGAGGTTTAATTCTAAATAACATCAAGGTACAGCAGAAGCTGAGCACAAAGAACTACACTGGAAGAAGTCATCAGCATCGCTGATTCTGGATTTCCTCAAGGTAAATTATAATGATGTAGAGTTCACGTTACTCTGCTAACAAGCTTCAAAATACACAGGTATTTTTTGCATTCAGCATCATACCTCAGTCTTAAAAAAAACATTGGTTTCAGTCTTGTTAAGAATGCAAATTAAGTTTACAGTTTCCCTGCAAGAAACAAGATTTTTTCCTCTACCATCAGTTCTCTGTAAAACTAGACATTTACAGATGCTTCAAAATTTCCTTCAGCCATTGTATGTTTACGGAAGAGCTGCCTTTGGGCTAAAGCTACCTTCCAGAATAATGCAAGCAAACAGTAAATGATCCCAGTGTTCCCTTTGCATCTCAGCAATGGAAACCTGAAAACTGGATTTGTTAGCAGGAAGAGAAAGGGAAGTTTTATGAAATGAATTTAAATTGAATTTGTAGACCCTGGTGACTTGTACGGTGCATTCACTACTAAAGTCAGCTTAGTCAAAGGACTGCATTTTTAATGCTACCACTTTCCCATTTTAAATGTATGCATGAGCTTAAGCATTAAATAACTGCCTACTGAAAATGTCATATCCCGGCCTTTTCCTTTAATTAAAAAAAGGTAATAATCAATGTACTACATTCCCTATTATCTTAGCTAAACCCTGCTAGCATTCTGGATATTTTTATATATATAGAGAGAGATATATATGTATTTCTCACACTAGCAAAAGTTCCCTTTGCATCTCAGCAATGGAAACCTGAAAACTGGATTTGTTAGCAGGAAGAGAAAGGGAAGTTTTATAAACTGAATTTAAATTGAATTTGTAGACCCTGGTGACTTGTACGGTGCATTCCACTACTAAATCAGCTTAGTCAAAGGACTGCATTTTTAATGCTACCACTTTCCCATTTTAAATGTATGCATGAGCTTAAGCATTAAATAACTGCCTACTGAAAATGTCATATCCCGGCCTTTTCCTTTAATTAAAAAAAGGTAATAATCAATGTACTACATTCCCTATTATCTTAGCTAAACCCTGCTAGCATTCTGGATATTTTTATATATATAGAGAGAGATATATATGTATTTCTCACACTAGCAAACGTAATTATCTTTTGAAACATCTTTATGGCTGCAAAACAGAAGCAAAGTATAAATCCTGGCATATCACTTAACATTAATCATTTAGCTTAGAAAAGGTACCCTCTGGTGGTAGAAGTAGTTATGTGCAGGCTTTTGCCTGAAGCTGTAATTTTTAAGACACCGTGACTGAAAAGACTCATTTCATCCTGACTCACAAACCCATTATCTAGTTCCCAAAACAGATTTCTCACTTTTGAGTCAGTTGCTAGCACTTAATTGACTATAGCACTTACGTTCTGAGAAGCATCAGGCCCTTTGCATTTTAATTTTGTTTGTTCATATCATAGGGAAGTCTCAGTGTTTTCTCCCCCGTGCATCCACATGCTAGGTAGTTCATTCTACTGCCCGTGTTTTACTTACCTTAAGAATGCCCTGAGGTAAAGAAAACCACTTAAAGCACACCTTTCTGCTTAAAGCTTTTATTGTTTGGGAAAAGCTGTTTTTCTTCCTTTAGAGATACTGTTTATCATATTTTTCCAATGTTTACTTACATTTCATGCCATCCAGTAGCTTGGCTAAGGATGTTCTGTCTTCTTTCAGCATAAGACTTTCTGATAAATAACTGCAAAAAGACATGGAAGAGTAAGTTCTTAAAATAAAGTGTCATAATTATTTGTGGCAGCTACCATTGGTTAATAAAATGTGTATTATTTATTATTTACATCTGCTAGAGCTTTATGATTAGACTTAGTAAGAGCACTTCAGTTACTTAAGTGCTGTAAAGTCATAAAAAAGCAAATCTGTGTGGCAGCTACCATTGGTTAATAAAATGTGTATTATTTATTATTTACATCTGCTAGAGCTTTATGATTAGACTTAGTAAGAGCACTTGGGTTACTTAAGTGCTATAAAGTCATAAAAAAGCAAATCTGTCACTTGTAACATTCTTCTTCTGTAAGAATGTGACAAAAGTATTCCCCAGCCATGAAAAGAACCAAAATTCCAACACTGCAGAATTACACATTTGTAAGTAAGCCTCACTGAGTTAAGTCAACTTATGCCTAAGATTCTATGAAATGTCATACTAACATCACGCTATTGCACAGTATGGCTGCTGGAAAAGCAAATACTACAGAAGAGTAGCCTTCAGACAGACCAACAGACAGCAAAGCTTGCAAGATGGGACTGCTTCTTTTGGCAGCCGAAAGCAAATCCTAAATGCTGTCTTCTAAGAGTCTGTGGGTCCTTTCCTCTTCCCTCAGAGATTCAAACTTCCTTTTAGTAAGAACATTAATACATACACACACCACCTGGGTAAAACCCCAACACACATGAGCAACAATCCTCACCAAGATCCACAACAACCAAGTAGTTTTATCCCTTCCCGGGAAGCGCACTTACAGATAAACTACAAAAATCCAAAGACTCCAAAGTATATCAATCTGTTCAGTCTGTGTTAACTTCCAACTTACTTCATAGGCACACACAGCTTTATCAGTTGCAGCTCCCAGACTGAGGCACCAACCACCATGAAGATGGTGATTGCTATAAGCTGATAGCTGCTCTGTTAGCATCACTGCTCTTGTAGAGCTCAAATTTAAGAGTATTTAACCTTGTGCTGATACCAGAACTGAAGATTAATTTGGAGCCACCTATTAGCCAGAGCACAGTGGCACCTGTTTTTTCCTGAAGCTCTTTTTCAAGACTGACCTATACACTGACATCGTGGGATCGACAGGTCTTCAAACCTTCCATGTTCCATCCCACCTCTGCAGACGCACCTACTCACAGGTCCACAAGACCCCAGCTGCAGCATTAGCTCCTCTCATGTCCAGCAGATAAAACTCACGTAAAACAATAAATGACAAGGTTACAGCAACTGTATGGCACAGACAAGTGACAAAGACTTGAGTTCTTCATGAATACGCAAAGATAAAGTTCAGATACCTTGATTCACACTCTATCTACAAATTATTCTAGTTCTTTTTGTAAGCATGCTTTTCTGAATTTTGCACAAAGAGTACAAAATATAAATTCAGGAATGAGATCAACAAGTTTCAAGTTATAGTAAGCACCTGAATGTTTTTACACTTTTCTGAGAGGACAGTAAACCCTGTAGAGGATACTCCCACACTGTCTCGTTCTTCTAGAGCAAGAGAGATTTGAGATTCATTTAGAGCAGGTGGAAGGAAACCACCTTTAAAAAGAACTGTTTGCATTTAGCATCAGCCCTTGTGCCTGCAGGCATTACACTCTAGATGCAAAATGCTCACACAGAGCATCATGTGATTAAAACACTCCAGATAACTGAGGTACAGCTACTTACAGCAGCTGTTTTTCTGAAGGAAAGAATATGTTTTGTCCTTAAAAAGAACCAAACCAAACAAACCATGCATTTCAGCAATCTCCAGATAGCTGCTGTAAGTAGCTGTACCTCAGTTGTTTTTCTGAAGGAAAGAATATGTTTTGTCCTTAAAAAGAACCAAACCAAACAAACCATGCATTTCAGCAATGATATCAAAGTGTTTGATAATGCCTTTGCAAACACTAGTGGCTAAACCACAGAAATGAAAGAAGGGGCTGATTTAAAACAGCACCTTATAGTTAGTCCATTTCCATGGAAATTGAACAGTTGTAACAGCCAAATACAGCACTTAATTTCCGCATGCCTAGTAGCTGCCAGCTCAGTGTAATTTCATTTGACTCTGTAACCTTAGATACCTTAAAAAGTTTTTTTTTCTTCTTCTTTAAGTGATTCTTTAGATGTTTCATACACTCAGTTTCTACTGTATTTCTACTTTCTTCACTCTAATCCTCAAGATGAGTCTGAAAATCCTATGCTGTTCTAATTAGGGCAAAGTCACCACTCTGAATTTTTTTTTTCCCTGCTTCCAAAGAAATATAAAAACCAGAAACCAACTAATTGCATTTACCACCTACTTTTTGAAAATAGACGGGGGGACGGGGTGGGACGGGACCAAAACCACACAAACCAGTATCGCTTCAGCTTTGAAACATACTTAAAGAACACACCAGAGTGCTAACAATCAGTAAATACACACTTCTAATTGTTAAGAATGTCTAGAACAAAATAATTTTATACAAGAAGCAGTAAACTGTTTAAATCATACCTCTAACGAAAAAGAAAAGACTACCTTTCCATATTAATTCCTGCTCTTGAACCACTAGATAATATGGCAGTGAGAGCTATCTGTGAGGGAGTAAAGAGCAGATACGCATCCGTCAGAGCCACTCGACTGAGGAAGTCATCAGCTGTTTTCCTCAAAACTTCAGGATTCTCCAGCATTGGATAGCGAGTCTAAAAAGTAAGTATTTAGGAAAGTAAGTAGCTGTTCCTTGTCTTCTGGATTGTGAGCTCAGAACACACAATTCAACAATATTCTCTAAAGCGAAAAAGTAGCAGGCCATCTTCTTATTCCAAAAATAATCTAAAGTGCTTAAAGACCACAACTAAACCGACTTCCTTGCAGATACTTGCCTATCACTTTAGAAACTAGGTCTTTTAAGATCACAGGCACAAAAGGAAATAAAGTTTTGTAACAACCCACTACAGATTCATATCACATTAGTATACAGAGTATGTAGCATACAAAACAACACTACCTTCAAATCAATTAGAAATCCCTCAAATGGCCTGTATGGATTGTGGACGATGAGATGGAAGTTCAGTTGCTGAATAAGCAGTAGTTCATATTCCAGTATTTGTTCAAGAGCTTTCTCCTGTCCAAGAGGGCTTTCTCGAAGGTTACCAACAAACTGTGCACTGGACACATTAAATTCATCTACTTTACAGGCCAAAAATGCACACGTGAGCCTTGAGGAAGGGAAAAAAAGCAAACAATTGACATATGCAGCATCCATCTTTTTACCAAGAGTTCTGTTCAGAAAGTTTATCTCTTCAAAACACCATGTTCTGAACGCAAACTTTTCTAAATGGAAACTGAAAGCGACCATACTTTGTCTTTACTCATATTCAAGCTCTCAAATTTTCTTCTCATTTTTTCAGGTCTTTACAGATACAAAGATTATATCTCCAATGTTCTGCTCAATAGAATAACTCAAGATGCATTGATAACTCACATTATTATCCGAGGATGATACTCCATCACCGAGTTATTGAGGTAAAAGCGTTTGAAATACATGCAAGCTGTTCCCTAAATCAAAAAAAGGGAGGGAAAAGTAAGTATAGAAGCAAAAATGGATTAAGAAAAAAGAAAAATTAATAAAAAAAATAAAATCACAAAACAGAACAGGCAAGTTTGAATATATACTATAGACATACAGGATACACTAAGGCACTAAGATGCACACAATGACATGTCATTAAGTATTTCAAAGTCTAATACATTTATGCCTGCAAGAGCCTTACAAAATGGCAACTTGGTTATCTTTTCCTCCATTTTTAGACATATTTAGGAAAACAATGCTCAAAAAGCCTACAATATCTTCATGAGAAAAATCTGCTATTTAAATGAAATTTAAAAACAAAAGACTGAAAATATATCCTGAACATTGTGAGTAATCCCAGCCAAGGCATCCGAGTTTTTAGATCAGTAAATTTCCCAACATGTTTAACATTTATGCTTCTCTGTGTGTCTAGAAATACTTCAGTCTGTCAATGCCAAATTTCCAAGCTGATCTGAACGCTATCGGCATGAAAACAGGTGTTTTCCAAAACCACTTCTTGGGGAGTCTGATGCAGCACACACACTCTGCAGGGGCCACTGCTGAAATATAAGGCCTGGCTCCACAGAGCACGTAACAGGAGCCTACTGCTATGTTTCAAATGCATCTTCAGACAAGACACTCTTCATCTTTGTTATTCACCACATATACCAGAAAGAAGGAGAACTGACAGGGAACAATACAGGTTATACATCTTAACGGCTAGGTGACAAAAGGACAATTTCATCCCCTGCTTCAGCTGTAAGTCCCCACTCTCTTCTGAAACGCACTCTTCTGCGTTCAAGATAAGTCAGTTCAAAGATTTATTTTTTTTTTCCCTTTGTAGGTTAGTTTACTGCCAGTACAGGTGCTTGAACCAGCTCGCTTTGTGGCCAGACAAGCACCAATGCTTGAGAAACAACTGGACCAGAGAGCCCAACTTCGGGGCTGCCTCCTTTAGCTACAGTGAGATCATTTTATTGTATCACCAATCCATGTATTGTTAGGTTTGTTTCTACTCTTTGCTTAAGGGAGGGGAAAGAAAATAGTTAAAAGGCATCCACGCAAGTGTAACAGCCGCAAGAAACCAATGAAGTTGAGGAATAACTCTCTGTTTTTGAAACGGCTGCACTGCCCAGAAAACAGAAAGAGCTAAAAAGCAGTCTGAAACACGGACTGCAGCACTGGAAGACAAAAAACTTAAAAGATAGCCGTGCTCTCAAGAATAAGACAAGCAAGCGAAGGAACAAGAGACATGGAGGGGGGCAAAGCCCGCAGCTCCGCTAGTCATCAGACCGCAAGCGGATCGGAGTCACACCGAGC
>NW_008796211.1:309553-315950 GCF_000699145.1 Aptenodytes forsteri
CTGGTGGGGGGGGCTGGAGGTAACGAGCCCAGCGGGAGGGGACGGGAAAGGCCCTGGCCGCCAGTGGGGGCGGGGAACAGCTGGAATGGGCCGGAGTGAGGTGCTGCTCCTTGGAGCTGGGACGCTGCTCTTAGCTGCAAAGCACCACACAAAACCACCGTTGATCTGTCGCTGGATCTTCTCATGGAATAAAAAGCTGGCTTGTACGAGTAAGGGAACTGGGATCGGGCCCAGAGGGAGCGCCTGGTGGAATAGGTCACGGTGTAGGAAACCCTGGAAATGAGAAAAGCTCCTGTTCTTGTCAAAACGGCGCAGCAAGAGGGCTTCTTGCCCGGCATGAAAGCTGTGCGTGGCGTGGGGAGCCAGCAGCCGTAGCACTGTAGCGCCAGCAAAGGCAAGACGCCTGCTCCACTTCCACCGCGCGCCCTTGGCGGTCTTGTGGCCTCCTGTGTCCGCGCGTGGTGCGGAGGTTTTAGCTCGCAGGGGTCCGACTTGCCTCACGTTGCAGTAATGCGTGGCTACAAAATGCAGCTTCACGTTCGTTCAAGCTTTTTAAAAATACCGTGAAGCATGCTGACATCAAAAAAGAAATTCACTGTTCAGTTTCCATCCATGTAGCTATGAAACCGTGTACTTTATGAACATAAAATAATAATACTGTTAGGAAAAAAGAAAGCCGGGAATCCTTTATGTTATACCAAATGAAATCAATCTTGGTGGGTTCTCAGAGAAATACGTGAGAAGAAGTAGTCCTCCAGCAGTTCTTCCAGTCTGTAGTCCTATCTCATATCGGGGTTGGTTTCGTTACTGTTAATCATATCCAGTAGGTTGATGTATGGTTTCCATAAATATCTCTATGAAGGTGATTTAGCAACTTGTCATGGCAGCTTGTCCCATCGCTTCACCAGTCATATGGCTCTCCCCAGTATTTTGAATATTTTCCCTGTTGCCGCCTTCATTTTTGATAATTATTCAGCTTCTTTTATATAGGCAGGCCAATGGCATTGACATTTAGATGCAGACACCTGAGTTGCTATTCAGTCTCTTTCTCTAGACAGCACATGCCCAGTTGTCAGAACTTTCTTTATGCTGGTCTTACCTTGCAAACTTTTTGCCATTCTTATTTCTTACACGTTTTTTCACCATTGTTTAAAAGAGAAAGTTAAAAAATGAGTTACAAAATTACTACGGTTCTGGCCACGCATTCTGCTCCTGCTACAGTATGGGTTGACCCCAGCTAACAGCCAAATGCCCACACAGCCACTCTCTACCCTCTCTTGCGGGATGGAGAGAAAATAGAAGGAAGGCGAGAAGGCTCATAGATTTAGATAATGACAGATTAATAGCAAAGGCAAAAGCTGCACATGTGAGCAAAGCAGAAAAATTAATTTATTCACTCTTCCCGCTGGCAGCGTACTCGCGGGGGAGGGAGTATTGGGAGTCTTGCGGAAGATGTTGTATTTGAGGAGTTGGTGATATTGGGCAAGCCACGTCTGCTCCACTGAGTGTTGTACAAAAGGCTTGAGAAGCCCTTGTGTTAGCATGAGTAGCCGCTGCACAGGAGTCTGCTGGAGTGCCCTGTGCTGGCCCACACCGTGCACCGGCGGGTGGTACGACAGAGGTATGACAGGCCTCCCAGCCTGTCAGGAGAAGATACGTGACTTTGTTTGTTACACAAAATAAAAGGCACCACGGTATGGGGGGGAGGAGGAACTTCTCCGCGGGTGGGATCTGCACAGTGTGCTGCAGGAGAATCCATCTGGGGTCTGTCCGATGCTGCACGAATTCGGGGTTCCCAGTGGCTGAAGGAACGTTAAGATTTAATTACTATTTACATACTTCTTTTTATTCTATCTTATAAAAGTAACTATTTTATTAAGCTGTTCATTGTTGTGCCTTTCCTATGGAGATGCAGGAAGAACCCTGCACTGTCTCTCTCTGACCTCCTTCCCCCAGGTACAGAACAGAGTCGAGAGGGAGGACGGGGCTGAGGGGAAGGAGAGAAAGCCCGGGCGCTGTGCAAGCGCTGCCCAGCATGAACCAAAACGCTGGTGTCTTACCAACACTGTTTTAGTCACAAACGGAAAATACAGCACCATACGGGCTGCTATGAAGAAAGTTAACTTCATCCCAGCCAGACCCAGTACATACAGGTAGGATGATCTAGAGCTGAGATGAGAGGTTAAAAATTCAAGTCTATCTGAAAAGTTCCTCAATGAATAATAAGAACCCTGGCAAAAAGCACATGATAAACTTTTGCAGAATAGCAACACTCTCTGTTTCTCTTTCAGTTTTATCCATGTAAACCTGCAGGTTCATACTACTCCCTTCAGTTTCTTCAATAGTCTCCTGCTCCCCCAAAATAATCATCACATATCAGATCCAACTAAGTTATGGAAGCAGCATTTCATAGCCTCTGTGCTCTAGCAACCAAAATTTAGATACTACTGCACTTGTATTTGAAGTATGTGAGATAAGTATGTTAAGCACATGTGGATATTCGCAGGGTTGGTAGTTAAAATGGTTTCTCACGGCCTGAGATGTCAAAGGTCCTTTTCCTAAACTACATAGGAAATAGTTTTATTGTCTACGTAGTAAGAACCTATAATTTCTTTGCCTTAAATTGCAGCAGTTGAACATCTCTAGTTTGAAATCAGAGCAAATCTGATTTTCAAGAACCATAGATACGAAAAATACCAAAAGAGGTACACGTTTTTGTTGTGCATCTAATCATAACAGTTCCACAGCAAATTAGAGAATCATAGGAATTGCGTATGTGAATAATCAGCCAATTTACTGAGGGAGCATATGTCATTTCACATCATCACTGTTAGTGTAAAACATATAATAGAATGACAATTTCTGAAAAGGAAAAGCGCAGTAGAGAGGATAAAGAATTTTTTTTTTTAAATCACTGATTTTATACCTTTCATTTTTCAGAATCTGTACTTCAATGGGGTATGGGTTTAAGGATACCCAACAGCTATTGACTGTATTGATTTTAGTCCTACATTGACTTCAGCTGGTGTCCTGCATTATTAATGATTCTAAAATTTAGGCCGAAAGTGGAGAAAGACAGATTTAGATAACACATTTTAAAATGTAACCTTAAAATACTCAGCCAAACCTTTGGCAAGTCTGTAACCCAGCCATGTGCAGAACCAAGAATTTACTGTTTCTAGTGCTGTGTTTTGACTATAGCATTTTTCACAACCTTTTTACCTACAACACAGTTTTAATATATTCTCTCGTAATTGAAGAAGTTAATAAAAAGTAGAAATGATGCAGTGTGATTTTTGTGCAAGTAACAATCTACAAAGAATGGTACAGAATACACTAATAAAGTGCAGGGAAGGTATAAAATAATTTGTTACTAAAATCAGAAAGGTAACTACAAGAGCTGAATGTTTTTTGGGAAACTGAAGTCTGAAGCTCTAAAACACAGCAACTTAATTATGAGATGCAGAACCATGTTGGGCAAAGTATCCATAGGCAGCCATGAAATTAGAGGTATGGTCTGAATTTTCGTAAGTAGCTATATGTGTTATTAATCAGTTGCTCTGTTCAGTCAAATATAAACGTTTGCAGTCTGTCTTTTATTCTGGTTTTAAACATCACATGTGCAGGGATATTTGCTCAGAATTATGCCAGTCGTGAAATAACAGAGCAAACCTTGTGAGGTAATAAAAGTTACCCGGTTGCGTAGGCATTTGCAAATGTGCTTAGCAGTTCCTCAGAAAAATTACCTGAAAGCGTAAATAATGTCCACCCCCTAAATATTATAAACAGAGCATAATTTACGTGCTTGTATCAACACGCGCCACAGAGGTATTCCTCCTGATGCGGTGTCTGAGCGGAGCTGGAGTGCTCTTTAAGGACAAAGTTTCTCCCATACCCGTTTGTTGAAAGGTAGGAGTTTCCTTGAGAACAGTGCTGATGAAAAGTGTGATGTGAGGTAAATGGTCTGAAGCTCGCCTGGGGAGCGCGCTGTGGTTTGATGATAGGGTAGGCTCATCAACGTGGATACAACTTGCTGAGCAAATACGTGTATTTGCTATACATAGTCTATAGGGTAAACCTCCCCTGGTGCTTTCCTCTTGGATGGTCAGGTTTCCACAAAGGCTTCCAGAACTCGGTTGTATGGCCAGGAGCAGCACTGACTTCTGCGGGAGGAAGTTTAGGAAGGCAACAAACGGTAATCCTCAAGTCAAAATGAGACACATTAGCGTCCCTGAGATGGCATCTCTTCCTCTCTTTCTCTGGCCTCTTCCAGGTTTGCAATTCTCTGCTTCCTTGGACTCTTCCTTTGCTTCTGGTTCCTGGGAGCTTTCCCCCTTCAAAGAAGCCGTGGGTTGAGTTCAGTCACGTTCTCACGTGTGAGGTCTTCTTGTGACTCCCTACTCCACCCATTCCCCAGGGAGGTTCACGCTCACCAGCCGAGTGCAGGGAATTTTTGTTTGTCATGTCCTTTTTGCATGAAGGGAGATGAGGTGGAATGGGCCTGTGGCACGGGACTCTCATAGAAAAATAGCTGATAGCTTTCCAGAATCCCGAAAATGTTCTGCCCCTGCTACATACCAGGAATAAGTGAGTAGCCCACTATTTAAATTCAGAATAAAATTTCCATTGCCAAGTTTTTGGCATTTTCATTTTTCAATTCCAAGGTTTTTTGCACAAAGGAAGTGTCGTCAAGGGGTCCAGCCTTGCTCAGCTTAGTCCAAATTGTCCTTCAGACTTGTGCCCCTTCTAGCCTGAGGAAACCTAAGTGCTGCAATGTTTTTATGATGGCCATGGCTGCTGTAAATGTTCGGGGTTTTTTGTGGGGTGTGTCATGGTTTAACCTCAGTCGGCAACTGAGCACCACACAGCCGCTCGCTCACCCTCCCCTGCCGCCCCGGGGGGATGGGGTAGGGAATCGGAAGAGCAAAAGTGAGAAAACTCGTGGGATGAGATAAAAAGTTTAATACTTGAAATAATAGAATAATCATATTATAATAATAACAACAATAATAATAATAATTTTTAATGGAAAGTAAAACAATGAGAGAGGGAGAGAGAGAGAGAGACAAAAAACCAGGGAAAGAAAAAAACAAGTGATGCAACCGCTCACCACCCGCTGACCAATGCCCAGTCAGTTCCTAAGCAGTAATCACTGCCCCCTGGGCAACTCCCCCCAGCCCCCCCTCCCAGCTTCTTGTGCACCTCCAGCCTGCTCAGTCGGTAGAGCATGGGAAGCTGAAAAGTCCTTGGCTAGTGTAAGCACTGCTCAGCAACAACTAAAACATCGGTGTGTTATCAACTTTGTTGTCATCCTAAATCCAAAACACAGCGCTGTACCAGCTACCAGGAAGGAAATTAACTCTATCCCTGCCGAAACCAGGACAGGGTGATACAGAGAACCAGGATCCCTTGGAACAGCTAAAGGTGACTGAGCAGGACTGAGAAGCACTGCACACACCACATAAGAATAGAAAGATACCTAAAGCCCAGTGGCTTGCCCTGTAGAGTTTACTGTTGAAAATAAACATGCATAAAACCTTTCAACTTTGTTGTCAGTAGTGTCCTTTTGAAAAAAAAATGGGAGGAGGGGGATTGTGAACACAGCCCTTCAGTTGAGTTGTAAGTTTTATTTACAAAACACATGCACAAAAATCATTACCAGAAATACAGGTGTGAGTCTTCTGAAAAAGTTTGAGTAGCTGTGGCCACGAGGAAAGCTCCGTATTCATTTTTTACAAAATGCATCACCATGTGGATGAGTTTTTAAAACCACCACGAGTTTTTAAAACCACGCCATCCTCATTAGGATGAGTTTTTAAAAGCTGTTCTAAAGGTAGTCCCTTGTTATGGTGAGGTAGGAAAGACACACAGTGTGTATTGGCTTTGCATGGCAAGGTTTTGGTAGCGGTGGAGGCTACAGTGGTGGCTTTTGTGAGAAGGCACCAGAAGCTTCTCCTGTGTCCAGTAGAGCCAATGCCAGCTGGCTCCAAGACGGACCCGCCGCTGGCCAAGGCCGAGCCCATCAGTGACGGTAGTAGCGCCTCTCTGATAATGTATTTAAGAAGGGGGGAAAAAAACCTGCTGTGGAACAGCAGCCAGAGGAGAGGAATGAGAATAGGTGAAAGAAACAGCCCTGCAGACACCAAGGTCAGTGAAGGAGGAGGGGGAGGAGGTGCTCCAGGCACTGGAGCAGAGATTCCCCTGCAGCCCGTGGTGAAGATCATGGTGAGGCAGGCTGTCCCCCTGCAGCCCATGGAGGTCCATGGTGGAGCAGTTATCCGCCTGCAGCCCGTGGAGGACCCCACACCAGAGCAGGTGGATGCCCGAAGGAGGCTGTGACTCCATGAGAATCCCACTGTGGACCCATGGAGAGAGGAGCCCACGCTGGAGCAGGTTT